>NW_024060600.1:0-22907 GCF_016432855.1 Salvelinus namaycush | reverse complement strand
GGGTAGGAGAGTATTTCCGTTCAAGGGAGCAGATGGAGGCAACGAAAGCAGAACGGCGACGATACGAGGAATTAGAGCAACGGAGCAAGCACGAGAGGCAGCCCAAAAATAATTGGTGGGGGCACACGGGGAGATTGGCGGAGTCAGGTTTTAGACCTGAGCCAACTCCCCGTGCTTACCGTGGGGAGAGTGTGACTGGTCAGGCACCGTGTTATGCGGTGATGCGCACTGTGTCTCCAGTGCGCATCCACAGCCCGGTGCGCTCTGTGCCAGCTCCTCACAGTTGCCGTGCTAGAGTGGGCATTCAGCCAGGACGGATTGTGCCGGCTCAGCGGTCCTGGTCTCCAGTAAGTCTCCTCGGTCCAGGATATCCTGCGCCAGCTCTACGCACGGTATCCCCAGTTCGCCAGCACCACCCAGTGCGGCCTGTTCCAGCTCCCCCCACTTGCCGTGCTACAGGGGGGATTCAGCCAGGATGCGTTGTGCCAGCTCTGCGCTCCAGACCTCCGGTGCGCCTCCACGGTCCAGTGTGTCTTGCGCCGGCTCTACGCACTATGCCTCCAGTGCACCTTCATATCCCAGTGCGTCCTGTGCCAGCTCTCCACACTCACCGAGCTAAAGTGGGTATCAGGCCAGGATGTATTGTGGCAGCTCCACTCACTAGGCTGCCAGTACATCTCCTCAGTCCGGTGAGACCTGTTCCGGCTCCACGTACAAAGCCCCCTATGATGATCCATGGCCCGAAGCCTCCAGTGATGATCCATGGCCCAAAGCCTCCAGTGATGATCCATGGCCCGAAGCCTCCAGTGATGATCTATGGCACGAAGCCTCCAGTGATGATCCATGGCACGAAGCCTCCAGTGAGGATCCATGGCCCGGAGCCTGCAGTGATGATCCATGGCACGAAGCCTCCAGTGATGGTCCATGGCCCGGAGCCTGCAGTGATGATCCATGGCCCGGAGCCTGCAGTGATGATCCATGGCCCGGAGCCTCCAGTGATGATCCATGGCCCGAAGCCTCCAGTGATGATCCATGGCACGAAGCCTCCAGTGATGATCCATGGCCCAAAGCCTCCAGTGATGATCCATGGCCCGGAGCCTGCAGTGATGATCCATGGCCCGGAGCCTGCAGTGATGATCCATGGCCCGGAGCCTCCAGTGATGATCCATGGCCCGGAGCCTGCAGGGATGATCCATGGCACGAAGCCTCCAGTGACGATCCAGGGAAAGGAGCCTCCAGCGACGGTCCCCAGTCCGGAGCCTCCAGCGACAGTCCCCAGTCCGGAGACTCCAGCGACGGTCGGCAGTCCAGAGCCTCCAGCGACGGTCGGCAGTCCAGAGCCTTCAGCGAGGGTTCCCAGTCCAGAGCCGTCAGCGAAGGTTCCCAGTCCAGAGCCTTCAGCGAGGGTTCCAAGTCCAAAGCCTTCAGCGAGTGTTCCCAGTTCAGAGCCTCTGGCGACTATCTACGGTCCGGAGGTCCCGGCGACGATCCCTGCACCAGAGGCGTCACCGAAGTGGGGGGAGCCTCAAGCGGAGCGGGGTCGGCGTTCCGCACCGGAGCCTCCACCGAGAGTAGATACCCACCCGGACCCTCCCCTATAGGTTCAGGTTTGCGGCCGGAGTCCGCACCTTTGGGGGGGGGGGGGGATACTGTCACTCCTTGACCTTAGAGATCCCTATTATTCTCTATGTTTGGTTAGGTCAGGGTGTGACTCGGGTGGGAAAATCTATGTTTTCTATTTCTTTGTGTTTTTGGCTGAGTATGGTTCCCAATCAGAGGCAGCTGTCTATCGTTGTCTCTGATTGGGGATCATTTATACGCTGTCATTTTCCTTTTGGGTTTAGTGTTTTTTTGGCTGACAGAACTGTTCGCTTTCGTTTTTTAACTTTTGTTATTTTGTTTGAGTGTTTTTGAATAATAAATCATGAACACTTTCCACGCTGTGTCTTGGTCCACTCTTCCTACCACAAACGAGAGCCGTAACAGTTATAAGTGAAATAATCTGTCTGTAAACAACAACATTGTGGAGTGGTTGAAAAACGAGTTTTAATGACTCCAACCTAAGTGTATATAAACTTCCGACTTCAACTGTATATACAGGTTTCATCAGGGTTTCATGTTAAACACTGCAGGTCACCAGTAAATATATAGGTTTCATGTCAAACACTGCAGGTCACCTATATATACAGGTTTCATCAGGGTTTCATATCAAACCCTGCAGGTCACCAGTAAATATACAGGTTTCATCAGGGTTTCATGTTAAACACTGCAGGTCACCAGTAAATATATAGGTTTCATGTCAAACACTGCAGGTCACCTATATATACAGGTTTCATCAGGGTTTCATATCAAACCCTGCAGGTCACCAGTAAATATACAGGTTTCATCAGGGTTTCATGTTAAACACTGCAGGTCACCAGTATATATACAGGTTTCATCTGGGTTTCCTGTTAAACACTGCAGGTCACCAGTATATATACAGGCTTCATCTGGGTTTCCTGTTAAACACTGCAGGTCACCAGTAAATACAGTTGAAGTCGGAAGTTTACATACACTTAGGTTGGAGTCATTAAAACTCGTTTTTCAACAACTCCACAGATTTCTTGTTAACAAACTATAGTTTTGGCAAGTCGATTAGGACATCTACTTCATGCATGACACAAGTCATTTTTCCAACAATTGTTATTTTGCTTATAATTCACTGTATCACAATTCCAGTGGGTCAGAAGTTTACATACACTAAGTTGACTGTGCCTTTAAACAGTTTGGAAAATTCCAGAAAATTATGTCATGGCTTTATAAGCTTCTGATAGGATAATTGACATAATTTGAGTAAATTGGAGGTGTACCTGTGGATGTATTTAAAGGCCTACCTTCAAACTCAGTGCCTCTTTGCTTGACATCATGAGGAAAATCAAAAGAAATCAGCCAAGACCTCAGAAAAAAAAATTGTAGACCTCCACAGGTCTGGTTCATCCTTGGGAGCAATTTCCAAATGCCTGAAGGTACCACGTTCATCTGTACAAACAATAGTACGCACGTATAAACACCACACAGCCGTCATAGCGCTCAAGAAGGAGACGCGTTCTGTCTCCTAGAGATGAACGTACTTTGGTGAGAAAAGTGCAAATCAGTCCAAGAACAACAGCAAAGGACCTTGTGAAGATGCTGGAGGAAACAGGTACAAAAGTATCTATATCCACAGTAAAATGAGTCCTATAATGACATAACCTGAAATGCCGCTCAGCAAGGAAGAAGATACTGCTCAAAAACCGCCATAAAAAAGCCAGACTACGGTTTGCAACTGCACATGGGGAAAAAGATCGTACTTTTTGGAGAAGTGTCCTCTGGTCTGATGAAACAAAAATAGAACTGTTTGGCCATAATGACCATCGTTATGTTTGGAGGAAAAAGGGGGATGCTTGCAAGCCGAAGAACACCATCCCAACCGTGAAGCACGGGGGTGGCAGCATCATGTTGTGGGAGTACTTTGCTGCAGGAGGGCCTGGTGCACTTCACAAAATAGATGGCATCATGAGGCAGGAAAATGATGTGGTTATATTGAAGCAACATCTCAAGACATCAGTCAGGAAGTTAAAGCTTGGTCGCTTATGGTTCTTCCAAATGGACAATGACCCCAAGCATACTTCCAAAGTTTCTTCAAAATGGCTTAAGGACAACAATGTCAAGGTATTGGAGTGGCCATCACAAAGACCTGACCTCAATCTTATAGAACATTTGTGGGCAGAACTGAAAAAGCTGTGCGAGCAAGGAGGCCTACAAACCTGACTCAGTTACACCAGCTCTGTCAGGAGGAATGGGCCAAAATTCACCCAACTTATTGTGGGAAGCTTGTGGAAGGCTACCCAAAATGTTTGACCCAAGTTAAACAATTTAAAGGCAATGCTACCAAATACTAATTGAGTGTATGTAAACTTCTGACCCACTGGGAATGTGATGAAAGAAATTAAAGCTGAAATCAATAATTCACTCTACTATTATTCTGACATTTCACATTCTTAAAATAAAGTGGTGATCCTAACTGACCTAAGACAGGGAATATGTACTAGGATTAAATGTCAGGAATTGTGAAAAGCTGAGTTTAAATGTATTTGGCTAAGGTGTATATAAACTTCCGACTTCAACTGTAGGTATCATGTCAAACACTGCATGTCACCAGTATATATATACAGGTTTCATCAGGGTTCTATTGGACACACGCAGGTGATTGTAATCATGACTAGCTGTGGCATGATGTCATTGGTCAATTTACAGATATCAACAGTATATACAAAAGCATGAATGGTTATCAAGGATCATATGTAGCCTACAATTACATCATAAGTAGCCTACAAAATGTTATTTACAATAGCCTTGTTGCCAGATCTGTTTGTGTTTTAGCCTAGTCCTCTGCCGTTGGTTGTCATGCCATGTACAAACAGATCTGGCAACTATGCTATGACTCCACAGCTGATCTCTACTGACCACTCTGACTCAACCACAGCCCTATAGAACTACACTAATTACAACACACACACCCACACACACACACACACACACACACACACACACACACACACACACACACACACACACACACACACACACACACACACACACACACACACACACATACACACACACACACACACACACACACACACACACACACACCCACACACACACACACACACACACAGAGAGAGAGAGAGAGAGAGAGTCAGCAGCAGTTGTTCTGGGTAAGATATGACAGGGTTGAGGGATAGGTGTGTGTTTGTGTGTGTGTGTGAGAGAGAGATATGACAGGTCTGGGAGATAGATGGAGGGAGGCAGTGTTCATATTCTCTCTGCCTCCAGCGACAGTGGCCAGGAGACATGAATATTTAACACAGCAAGTCCCCATCTCTCTGTCTGGAGATATTACACTCACACCATCCATATGAATATAATGCACACAGCATCCATATGGAGATGAACATTTATAAGAGGAATATTTTACTGCCAAACATTATCCCTGACAGACAGAGAAATACAGGGAGAAATGACGAGAGAGAGAGAGAGAGAAAGATGATTGAAGGTTCTGCCAAAACTATAATCAACCAACCCCCCTGTGACTCATCTGTGCCTTCTGATAGAGGAAAAATGGTTATTGATTCACCAACCAGATAACAGGGACAACCCCTCATACCCTATCAGCAGCTCAGAGATCTACCTGAGATTCCACCCAGATCATCATTACAATGTGCATGTGAGATCATCTTTAGAATGTTCAGAGCTTTCATTTAGAATCATGTGAGATCATCTTTAGAATGTTCAGAGCTTTCATTTAGAATCATGTGAGATCATCTTTAGAATGTTCAGAGCTTTCATTTAGAATCATGTGAGATCATCTTTAGAATGTTCAGAGGTTCCATTTAGAATCATGTGAGATCATCTTTAGAATGTTCAGAGGTTCCATTTAGAATCATGTGAGATCATCTTTAGAATGTTCAGAGGTTCCATTTAGAATCATGTGAGATCATCTTTAGAATGTTCAGAGCTTTCATTTAGAATCATGTGAGATCATCTTTAGAATGTTCAGAGGCTTGGTTGAAAGTGGATTTTCGTCAAATCATCGATGTTCAACGCTCTGTCCATACTTCACTCTGATTGGTCACTGCTCTCCTCTTCCCACAGGTAAGACTGAGCTGGACAAACAGGTGGCTCGTTATATGCACAACGACCTGAAAAAGGTCTGTGTTACAGTCACACACGTTCACTCATCAGCACAGCTAAAATCACATGGTATCAGCAATAGTGATCATATTTTGTGTGTGTTATTACTGCTCAGTAACCACGAGCCTTCTGTTCTCAGGGATTCATCTGTATGGACATGTCCGAATTCCAGGAGAAGCACGAGGTATGATATCATCAACACCACTTTCCCAAAACCAGGAAGATACTTCACATTCCCACAACCAGGAAGAGACTTCATGTTCCCGCAACCAGGAAGAAACTTCATGTTCCCACAACCAGGAAGGGACTTCATATTCCCACAACCAGGAAGAGACTTCATATTCCCAAAATCAGGAAGAGACTTCATATTGCCACAACCAGGAAGAAACTTCATGTTCCCACAACCAGGAAGGGACTTCATATTCCCACAACCAGGAAGAGACTTCATATTCCCAAAATCAGGAAGAGACTTCATATTGCCACAACCAGGAAGAGACTACATATTCCCAAAATCAGGAAGAGACTTCATATTCCTAAAATCAGGAAGAGACTTCATATTCCCACAACCAGGAAGAGACTTCATATTCCCACAACCAGGAAGAGACTACATATTCCCAAAATCAGGAAGAGACTTCATATTGCCACAACCAGGAAGAGACTTCATATTCCCACAACCAGGAAGAGACTTCATGTTCCCACAACCAGGAAGAGACTTCATATTCCCACAACCAGGAAGAGACTTCATATTGCCACAACCAGGAAGTCATTGGGCTGGGATACACTATCTACTGTAGGTGAGGGCTTGTCTGGATTTTCTACTGTCATCGTTTGGGTCAGCTTCCCAGTCGCTGTCATAAACCGTTTAATCCTGTTTTGACTGAGCCTACCTCTCATCTCCCACAATTCAATTCAAGGAGATGTGTCCAGGTTCTCACAGAAACACAGACACATGCAGCATCTGAAGGAAGAAACCTCTCACTGTTCCCAAAAGGCCCCCCCCCAAAAAAAATTGTATCAGAGGAAGTAGTTATCTGACATCATCTTCATATCAATATGCTCATCTACCTCAGTTTTACCTGTTATCATAATTTGTTCTCAATCTCTCCCTTTTCACCTCTCTCACTTTCTCTCTTTCCATCTCTCTCTCCTCTCTCTCCATCTTTCTCGCAATCTCTCTCCATCTCTCTCTCTCTCAGGGCCATCTTACAGATGGGAAGGGGAAGAACATTGAGTGTAAGGACGCCATCTTCATCATGACTTCGAACGTGGCCAGTGACGACATCAGGACACCAGGAGGCCTAGGAGCTCAGCCGCAGGAAACTGGCTGACAACCTGGGTGAGACACACACACACACACACACACACACACACACACACACACACACACACACACACACACACACACACACACACACACACACACACACACACACACACACACACACACACACACACACACACACTAAACAGTTGTTAATTGCTCCTTTTCTCCAGATGAGGTTCAGAAGAGGGATGTCACCATCTCCAGGTAGTTTAAGGGCGCTGTGATTCGCCCCATATGGCGAGCATAGAAATAGAGACTTCTTAGACTTGCTTTCAATGAGAATGACAGATCTATAACTAACATTTCTGAATCCGGGCTAAGTGCATTAGCACAGGATTCTTATTCTTGTTCTTTAACACAGGGAGAAATGTTGTCTGACACCCTATCCCCATATAGTGCTACGCCTCACAAGTCCTCAACTGGCAGCTTCATTAAATAGTACCCGCAAAACACCAGTCTCAACGTCAACAGTGAAGAGGCGACTCCGGGATGCTGGCCTTCTAGGCAGAGTTCCTCTGTCCAATGTCTATGTTCTTTAGCCCATCTTAATCTTTTGTTTTTATTGGCCAGTCGGAGATATGGCATTTCTTTGCAACTCTGCCTAGAAGGCCAGCATCCCGGAGTCGCCTCTTCACTGTTGACGTTGAGACTGGTGTTTTGCGGGTACTATTTAATGAAGCTGCCAGTTGAGGACTTGTGAGGCGTCTGTTTCTCAAACTAGACACTCTAATGTACTTGTACTCTTGCTCAGTTGTGCACCGGGGCCTCCCACTCCTCTTTCTATTCTGGTTAGAGCCAGTTTGCGCTGTTCTGTGAAGGGAGTAGTACACAGCGTTGTATGAGATCTTCAGTTTCTTGGCAATTTCTCGCATGGAATAGCCTTCATTTCTCAGAACAAGAATAGACTGACGAGTTTCAGAAAAAATATCTTTGTTTCTGGCCATTTTGAGCCTGTAATCGAACCCACAAATGCTGATGCTACAGATATTCAACTAGTCTAAAGAAGGCCAGTTTTATTGCCTCTTTAATCAACACAACAGTTTTCAGCTGTGCTAACATAATTGCAAAAGGATTTTGTAATGATCAATTGGCCTTTTAAAATGATAAACTTGGATTAGCTAACACAACAACGTGCCATTGGAACACAGGAGTGATGGTTGCTGATAATGGGCCTCTGAACGCCTATGTAGAACGCCATTAAAAACTCAGCCATTTCCAGCGACAATAGTGATTTACAACATTAACAATGTCTACACTGTATTTCTGATCATTTTGATGTTGTTTTCATGGACAAAAACTGTGCTTTTCTTTAAAAAACAAGGACATTTCTAAGTGGCCTCAAACTTTTGAACGGTAGTGTATATGCCTCACCTTCACTCGACCTACACGTCTCACCTTCACCCGACCTACACATCTCACCATCCCCCGACCTACACATCTCACCATCCCCCGACCTACACATCTCACCATCACCCGACCTACACATCTCACCATCCCCCCGACCTACACATCTCACCATCCCCCGACCTACACATCTCACCATCCCCCGACCTACACATCTCACCTTCACCCGACCTACACATCTCACCATCCCCCCGACCTACACATCTCACCTTCACCCGACCTACACATCTCACCATCCCCCGACCTACACATCTCACCTTCACCCGACCTACACGTCTCACCATCCCCCGACCTACACATCTCACCTTCACCCGACCTACACATCTCACCATCCCCCCGACCTACACATCGCACCATCACCCGACCTACACATCTCACCATCCCCCCGCCCTACACATCTCACCATCCCCCGACCTACACATCTCACCATCCCCCCGACCTACACATCTCACCATCCCCCGACCTACACATCTCACCTTCACCCGACCTACACATCTCACCACCCCCCCGACCTACACATCTCACCATCACCATCACCCGACCTACACATCTCACCATCCCCCGACCTACACATCTCACCATCCCCCCGACCTACACGTCTCACCTTCACCCGACCTACACATCTCACCATCCCCCCGACCTACACATCTCACCATCACCCGACCTACACGTCTCACCATCCCCCGACCTACACATCTCACCTTCACCCGACCTACACATCTCACCATCCCCCCGACCTACACATCTCACCATCACCCGACCTACACATCTCACCATCCCCCGACCTACACATCTCACCTTCACCCGACCTACACATCTCACCATCACCCGACCTACACATCTCACCATCCCCCCGACCTACACATCTCACCACCCCCCGACCTACACATCTCACCATCACCATCACCCGACCTACACATCTCACCATCACCCGACCTACACATCTCACCATCCCCCCGACCTACACATCTCACCATCCCCCCGACCTACACGTCTCACCATCACCCGGCCTACACATCTCACCATCCCCCCGACCTACACGTCTCACCTTCACCCGACCTACACGTCTCACCATCACCCGACCTACACATCTCACCATCCCCCGACCTACACATCTCACCATCCCCCCGACCTACACATCTCACCATCACCCGACCTACACATCTCACCATCCCCCGACCTACACATCTCACCTTCACCCGACCTACACATCTCACCATCACCCGACCTACACATCTCACCATCACCCGACCTACACATCTCACCATCCCCCCGACCTACACATCTCACCATCCCCCCGACCTACACATCTCACCATCACCCGACCTACACATCTCACCATCCCCCCGACCTACACATCTCACCATCCCCCCGACCTACACATCTCACCATCCCCCGACCTACACATCTCACCATCCCCCCGACCTACACATCTCACCATCCCCCCGACCTACACATCTCACCATCACCCGACCTACACATCTCACCATCCCCCCGACCTACACATCTCACCATCACCCGACCTACACATCTCACCATCCCCCCGACCTACACATCTCACCATCCCCCCGACCTACACGTCTCACCATCACCCGACCTACACGTCTCACCATCACCCGACCTACACATCTCACCATCACCCGACCTACACATCTCACCATCCCCCGACCTACACATCTCACCATCATCCGACCTACACATCTCACCATCATCCAACCTACACATCTCACCATCCCCCCGACCTACACATCTCACCATCATCCAACCTACACATCTCACCATCCCCCCGACCTACACATCTCACCATCACCCGACCTACACATCACCCTCACCCGACCTACACGTCTCACCTTCACCCGACCTACACGTCTCACCTTCACCCGACCTACACGTCTCAGCATCCTCCGACCTACACGTCTCACCATCACCCGACCTACACGTCTCAGCATCCTCCGACCTACACGTCTCACCATCACCCGACCTACACGTCTCACCATCCCCCCGACCTACACGTCTCACCATCACCCGACCTACACGTCTCACCATCACCCGACCTACACGTCTCACCATCACCCGACCTACACGTCTCACCATCACCCGACCTACACGTCTCACCATCCTCCGACCTACAGTGGCTTGTGAAAGTATTCACCCCCTTGACATTTTTTCCATTTTGTTGCCTTACATCCTGGAATTAAAATAGATTTTTGTGGGGTTTGTATCATTTGATTTACACAACATGCCTACCACTTTGAAGATGCAAAATATTTTTTATTGTGAAACAAACAATAAATAAGACAAAAAAACTGAAAACTTGAGCGTGCATAACTATTCACCCCCCCAAAGTCAATACTTTGTAGAGTCACATTTTGCAGCAATTAGAGCTGCAAGTCTCTTGGGGTATGTCTCTATAAACTTGGCAAATGTAGCCACTGGGATTTTTGCCCATTCTTCAAGGTAAAACTGCTCCAGCTCCTTCAAGTTGGATGGGTTCCGCTGATGTACAGCAATCTTTAAGTCATACCACAGATTCTCAATTGGATTGAGGTCTGGGCTTTGACTAGGCCATTCCAAGACATTAAAATGTTTCCCCTTAAACCACTTGAGTGTTGCTTTAGCAGTATGCTTAAGGTCATTGTCCTGCTGGAAGGTGAACCTCCGTCCCACTCTCAAATCTCTGGAAGACTGAAACAGGTTTCCCTCAAGAATTTCCCTGTATTTAGCACCACCCATCATTCCTTCAATTCTGACCGGGTTTCCCAGTCCCTGGGATGGGATGGTGTTCTCGAGGTGATGAGAGGTGTTGGGTTTGCACCGGACATAGCGTTTTCCTTGATGTCCAAAAAGCTCAATTTTAGTCTTATCTGACCAGAGTACCTTCTTCCATATGTTTGGGGAGTCTCCCACCCGACCTATACCTCTCACCATCCCCCGACTTATACATCTCACCATCACCCCGACCTACGTGTCAACCATCACCCCGACCTACGTGTCTCACCATCACCCCGACCTACATGTCTCACCATCACCCCAACCTACGTGTCTCACCATCACCCCGACCTACATGTCTCACCATCACCCCGACCTACATGTCTCACCATCACCCCAACCTACGTGTCTCACCATCACCCCGACCTACATGTCTCACCATCACCCCGACCTACATGTCTCACCATCACCCCAACCTACGTCTCACCATCACCCCAACCTACATGTCTCACCATCACCCCGACCTAGGTGTCTCACCATCACCCCGACCTACACGTCTCACCATCACCCCAACCTATGTGTCTCACCATCACCCCAACCTACGTGTCTCACCATCACCCCAACCTACGTGTCTCACCATCACCCCAACCTACATGTCTCTCTCCCCTCGTTAGGCAAAGCAGAGGCATGACATCACTCTGCTGTGGGACCGCCCCGTTCTGGACCTGCTGGCTGGAGGGTACAACCTGCGCTATGGAGCCCACTCCTTCAAACATGAGGTACACACACACACACTGCGGAGCCCTCTCCATCAAGCATGAGGTACACACACACACACACACTGCGGAGCCCGCTCCATCAAACTTGAGGTACACACACACACACTACGGAGCCCTCTCCTTCAAACATGAGGTACACACACACACACACACACACACACTCACACACACACACACACACACACACACACACACACACACACACACACACACACACACACACACACACACACACACACACACACACACACACACACACACACACACACACACACACACTGCGGAGCCCTATCCATCAAACATGAGGTACACACACACACACACACACACACACACACACACACACACACACACACACACACACACACACACACACACACACACACACACACACACACACACTGCGGAGCCCTCTCCATCAAACATGAGGTACACACACTGAATGTATATTTTTCTCTTCGGTCGTTTTCAAAGCATACTAGTGTTTGTCTGCTTCAACTAACAAGAAGGGTCCATGCAGAACAATCCCACTTACCTGTCTCCCCCTCGGTTTCATTACCGACTACATAAGGAGATTTAAAGTCCCAGTGCAGTCAGACATGATTTTTCTGTGTGTGTATATATATATATATATATATATCCACTGAGGTTGGAATAAATCTGTGAAATATTGACAATGATAATAACGTCCTTTTAGTGAAAGAGCTGTTTGACCCTACCTGGTGACGTCACCAGGCAGTATAAGTTAATAGACCAATAACAAAGAGTTTCAAACCTCTGCCAATAACAGCTAGTTTTCAGGTTGCATATCCCTCCCACTAGGCTCCTCCAATTAGGCCCCTAACTCAGACCACTCCCAGACAGTCATAGCAAAATTCTTGCAGGAGAAGTTGCTCTTTGCTAAGAAGATATTTTGGTTTCTTTTTTACCATTTCAATTGACAACAATCACAAAAAGGTACTTAATTGTTACCCAGAAATGATTTGCTATTGAGATAAAAACAGCTGCATTGGACCTTCAACAGATAACAATTAGGGTCAAACTGTCAGAAATACTCAGCTTTTCTGAAGAAATCCTATCCTTGTATTATGAAGGGACTTCTGTATATTATGTCATCTGGTTCATCAGTTGTTTAATCAAATCCAAACACAGGTCACACTGGTTTTGAGTTGAGCCGTGCGTCAGTATTAGGCCTGACTGGTCTGGTTTGTTGTGTTACCAGGTGGAGCGGAGGGTGGTCAATCAAACTGGCAGCGGCCTATGAGCAGGAGCTCCTCCCTAAGGGCTGCACCCTCCGCCTGTCTGTCCACTCAGAGGACAGGGGCAGGGCCGAGGGGCAAGAAGGGGAGGGGCTGGGAAAGGGCTTGAAAGTTTGTCACTTTCACAAGGTTGGAGTAACATATTTAACTACTTACAACATCGGCTTGAATCTAGGCTGTCTTTAGATTTCGAGAAAAACAACAACAAGAAAGAATATTTTCAGCACAGCACAGCACGGACACTGGATGTACACCCTCCTCTCAGCCCAGATCACAAACACACAGCACGGACACTGGATATACGCCCTCCTCTCAGCCCAGATCACAAACACACAGCACGGACACTGGATGTACGCCCTCCTCTCAGCCCCGATCACAAACACAAAGCACGGACACTGGATGTACACCCTCCTCTCAGCCTCGATCACAAACACACAGCACGGACACTGGATATACACCCTCCTCTCAGCCCAGATCACAAACACACAGCACGGACACTGGATATACACCCTCCTCTCAGCCCAGATCACAAACACACAGCACGGACACTGGATATACACCCTCCTCTCAGCCCAGATCACAAACACACAGCACGGACACTGGATATACACCCTCCTCTCAGCCCAGATCACAAACACACAGCACGGACACTGGATATACACCCTCCTCTCAGCCCCGATCACAAACACACAGCACGGACACTGGATGTACGCCCTTCTCTCAGCCCCGATCACAAACACACAGCACGGACACTGGATGTACGCCCTCCTCTCAGCCCCGATCACAAACACACAGCACGGACACTGGATATACACCCTCCTCTCAGCCCCGATCACAAACACACAGCACGGACACTGGATATACACCCTTCTCTCAGCCCAGATCACAAACACACAGCACGGACACTGGATATACACCCTCCTCTCAGCCCAGATCACAAACACACAGCACGGACACTGGATATACACCCTCCTCTCAGCCCCGATCACAAACACACAGCACGGACACTGGATATACGCCCTCCTCTCAGCCTCGATCACAAACACACAGCACGGACACTGGATATACGCCCTCCTCTCAGCCCCGATCACAAACACAAAGCACGGACACTGGATATACGCCCTCCTCTCAGCCCCGATCACAAACACACAGCACGGACACTGGATATATGCCCTCCTCTCAGCCCCGATCACAAACACAAAGCACGGACACTGGATATACGCCCTCCTCTCAGCCCCGATCACAAACACAAAGCACGGACACTGGATATACGCCCTCCTCTCAGCCCCGATCACAAACACACAGCACGGACACTGGATATACACCCTCCTCTCAGCCCCGATCACAAACACAAAGCACGGACACTGGATATACGCCCTCCTCTCAGCCTCGATCACAAACACACAGCACGGACACTGGATATATGCCCTCCTCTCAGCCCCGATCACAAACACAAAGCACGGACACTGGATATACGCCCTCCTCTCAGCCCCGATCACAAACACACAGCACGGACACTGGATATACGCCCTCCTCTCAGCCCCGATCACAAACACACAGCACGGACACTGGATATACACCCTCCTCTCAGCCCGGATCACAAACACACAGCACGGACACTGGATATACACCCTTCTCTCAGCCCAGATCACAAACACACAGCACGGACACTGGATATACACCCTTCTCTCAGCCCAGATCACAAACACACAGCACGGACACTGGATATACACCCTCCTCTCAGCCCCGATCACAAACACACAGCACGGACACTGGATATACACCCTCCTCTCAGCCCCGATCACAAACACACAGCACGGACACTGGATATACACCCTCCTCTCAGCCCCGATCACAAACACACAGCACGGACACTGGATATACGCGCTCTGCGTAGTAATGTATCACCTCGTAGTAACGTATCACCTGGTAGTAACGTATCACCTCATAGTAACGTATCACCTGGTAGTAACGTATCACCTGGTAGTAACGTATCACCTCGTAGTAACGTATCACCTCTTAGTAACGTATCACCTCGTAGTAACGTATCACCTGGTAGTAACGTATCACCTGGTAGTAACGTATCACCTCGTAGTAACGTATCACCTCGTAGTAACGTATCACCTGGTAGTAACGTATCACCTGGTAGTAACGTATCACCTCGTAGTAACGTATCACCTGGTAGTAACGTATCACCTCGTAGTAACGTATCACCTCGTAGTAACGTATCACCTCGTAGTAACGTATCACCTCATAGTAACGTATCACCTCGTAGTAACGTATCACCTCATAGTAACGTATCACCTCGTAGTAACGTATCACCTCGTAGTAACGTATCACCTGGTAGTAACGTATCACCTTGTAGTAACGTATCACCTTGTAGTAACGTATCACCTCGTAGTAACGTATCACCTCGTAGTAACGTATCACCTCGTAGTAACGTATCACCTCGTAGTAACGTATCACCTCGTAGTAACGTATCACCTCGTAGTAACGTATCACCTCGTAGTAACGTATCACCTGGTAGTAACGTATCACCTCATAGTAACGTATCACCTCGTAGTAACGTATCACCTCGTAGTAACGTATCACCTCGTAGTAACGTATCACCTGGTAGTAACGTATCACCTCATAGTAACGTATCACCTCGTAGTAACGTATCACCTCGTAGTAACGTATCACCTCGTAGTAACGTATCACCTGGTAGTAACGTATCACCTCGTAGTAACGTATCACCTCGTAGTAACGTATCACCTGGTAGTGACGTATCACCTCGTAGTAACGTATCACCTCGTAGTAACGTATCACCTCGTAGTAACGTATCACCTCGTAGTAACGTATCACCTGGTAGTAACGTATCACCTGGTAGTAACGTATCACCTTGTAGTAACGTATCACCTCGTAGTAACGTATCACCTCGTAGTAACGTATCACCTCTTAGTAACGTATCACCTCGTAGTAACGTATCACCTCGTAGTAACGTATCACCTGGTAGTAACGTATCACCTCGTAGTAACGTATCACCTGGTAGTAACGTATCACCTCGTAGTAACGTATCACCTGGTAGTAACGTATCACCTCGTAGTAACGTATCACCTCGTAGTAACGTATCACCTGGTAGTAACGTATCACCTCGTAGTAACGTATCACCTGGTAGTAACGTATCACCTCGTAGTAACGTATCACCTGGTAGTAACGTATCACCTCGTAGTAACGTATCACCTCGTAGTAACGTATCACCTCATAGTAACGTATCACCTCGTAGTAACGTATCACCTGGTAGTAACGTATCACCTCGTAGTAACGTATCACCTGGTAGTGACGTATCACCTCGTAGTAACGTATCACCTGGTAGTAACGTATCACCTCGTAGTAACGTATCACCTGGTAGTAACGTATCACCTCGTAGTAACGTATCACCTCGTAGTAACGTATCACCTCATAGTAACGTATCACCTCGTAGTAACGTATCACCTCGTAGTAACGTATCACCTCGTAGTAACGTATCACCTGGTAGTAACGTATCACCTCGTAGTAACGTATCACCTCGTAGTAACGTATCACCTCGTAGTAACGTATCACCTCATAGTAACGTATCACCTCGTAGTAACGTATCACCTCATAGTAACGTATCACCTCGTAGTAACGTATCACCTGGTAGTAACGTATCACCTCGTAGTAACGTATCACCTGGTAGTAACGTATCACCTCGTAGTAACGTATCACCTCGTAGTAACGTATCACCTCGTAGTAACGTATCACCTCGTAGTAACGTATCACCTGGTAGTAACGTATCACCTGGTAGTAACGTATCACCTTGTAGTAACGTATCACCTTGTAGTAACGTATCACCTCGTAGTAACGTATCACCTCGTAGTAACGTATCACCTCGTAGTAACGTATCACCTCGTAGTAACGTATCACCTCGTAGTAACGTATCACCTCTTAGTAACGTATCACCTGGTAGTGACGTATCACCTCGTAGTAACGTATCACCTCGTAGTAACGTATCACCTCATAGTAACGTATCACCTCATAGTAACGTATCACCTCATAGTAACGTATCACCTCGTAGTAACGTATCACCTCGTAGTAACGTATCACCTCGTAGTAACGTATCACCTCGTAGTAACGTATCACCTCATAGTAACGTATCACCTCGTAGTAACGTATCACCTGGTAGTAACGTATCACCTCATAGTAACGTATCACCTCGTAGTAACGTATCACCTCGTAGTAACGTATCACCTCATAGTAACGTATCACCTGGTAGTAACGTATCACCTCGTAGTAACGTATCACCTCGTAGTAACGTATCACCTCGTAGTAACGTATCACCTCGTAGTAACGTATCACCTCGTAGTAACGTATCACCTCGTAGTAACGTATCACCTCGTAGTAACGTATCACCTGGTAGTAACGTATCACCTCGTAGTAACGTATCACCTGGTAGTAACGTATCACCTCTTAGTAACGTATCACCTGGTAGTAACGTATCACCTGGTAGTAACGTATCACCTCGTAGTAACGTATCACCTGGTAGTAACGTATCACCTCATAGTAACGTATCACCTGGTAGTAACGTATCACCTGGTAGTAACGTATCACCTCGTAGTAACGTATCACCTCGTAGTAACGTATCACCTGGTAGTAACGTATCACCTGGTAGTAACCTGGTAGTACGTATCACCTCGTAGTAACGTATCACCTCGTAGTAACGTATCACCTCGTAGTAACGTATCACCTCGTAGTAACGTATCACCTCGTAGTAACGTATCACCTGGTAGTAACGTATCACCTCGTAGTAACGTATCACCTCGTAGTAACGTATCACCTGGTAGTAACGTATCACCTGGTAGTAACGTATCACCTCGTAGTAACGTATCACCTGGTAGTAACGTATCACCTCGTAGTAACGTATCACCTGGTAGTAACGTATCACCTGGTAGTAACGTATCACCTCGTAGTAACGTATCACCTGGTAGTAACATATCACCTCGTAGTAACGTATCACCTCGTAGTAACGTATCACCTCGTAGTAACGTATCACCTTGTAGTAACGTATCACCTCGTAGTAACGTATCACCTCGTAGTAACGTATCACCTCGTAGTAACGTATCACCTCGTAGTAACGTATCACCTGGTAGTAACGTATCACCTCTTAGTAACGTATCACCTCGTAGTAACGTATCACCTCGTAGTAACGTATCACCTCGTAGTAACGTATCACCTCGTAGTAACGTATCACCTGGTAGTAACGTATCACCTGGTAGTAACGTATCACCTCGTAGTAACGTATCACCTCGTAGTAACGTATCACCTCGTAGTAACGTATCACCTCTTAGTAACGTATCACCTGGTAGTGACGTATCACCTCGTAGTAACGTATCACCTCGTAGTAACGTATCACCTCATAGTAACGTATCACCTCGTAGTAACGTATCACCTGGTAGTAACGTATCACCTCGTAGTAACGTATCACCTCGTAGTAACGTATCACCTCGTAGTAACGTATCACCTGGTAGTAACGTATCACCTGGTAGTAACGTATCACCTGGTAGTAACGTATCACCTCGTAGTAACGTATCACCTCGTAGTAACGTATCACCTCGTAGTAACGTATCACCTGGTAGTAACGTATCACCTCATAGTAACGTATCACCTCATAGTAACGTATCACCTCGTAGTAACGTATCACCTTGTAGTAACGTATCACCTGGTAGTAACGTATCACCTCGTAGTAACGTATCACCTCGTAGTAACGTATCACCTTGTAGTAACGTATCACCTCGTAGTAACGTATCACCTCGTAGTAACGTATCACCTTGTAGTAACGTATCACCTCGTAGTAACGTATCACCTCGTAGTAACGTATCACCTCTTAGTAACGTATCACCTGGTAGTAACGTATCACCTCGTAGTAACGTATCACCTCGTAGTAACGTATCACCTCGTAGTAACGTATCACCTCGTAGTAACGTATCACCTGGTAGTAACGTATCACCTGGTAGTAACGTATCACCTCGTAGTAACGTATCACCTGGTAGTAACGTATCACCTCGTAGTAACGTATCACCTCGTAGTAACGTATCACCTCGTAGTAACGTATCACCTTGTAGTAACGTATCACCTCGTAGTAACGTATCACCTCTTAGTAACGTATCACCTCGTAGTAACGTATCACCTGGTAGTAACGTATCACCTCGTAGTAACGTATCACCTGGTAGTGACGTATCACCTCGTAGTAACGTATCACCTCGTAGTAACGTATCACCTCGTAGTAACGTATCACCTGGTAGTGACGTATCACCTCGTAGTAACGTATCACCTCGTAGTAACGTATCACCTCGTAGTAACGTATCACCTGGTAGTAACGTATCACCTGGTAGTGACGTATCACCTCGTAGTAACGTATCACCTCGTAGTAACGTATCACCTCGTAGTAACGTATGTATCACCTCGTAGTAACGTATCACCTCGTAGTAACGTATCACCTCGTAGTAACGTATCACCTCGTAGTAACGTATCACCTCGTAGTAACGTATCACCTCGTAGTAACGTATCACCTGGTAGTAACGTATCACCTCGTAGTAACGTATCACCTCGTAGTAACGTATCACCTGGTAGTAACGTATCACCTCGTAGTAACGTATCACCTCGTAGTAACGTATCACCTCTTAGTAACGTATCACCTCTTAGTAACGTATCACCTCGTAGTAACGTATCACCTCGTAGTAACGTATCACCTCGTAGTAACGTATCACCTGGTAGTAACGTATCACCTGGTAGTAACGTATCACCTCGTAGTAACGTATCACCTGGTAGTAACGTATCACCTCGTAGTAACGTATCACCTGGTAGTAACGTATCACCTGGTAGTAACGTATCACCTCGTAGTAACGTATCACCTGGTAGTAACGTATCACCTCGTAGTAACGTATCACCTCGTAGTAACGTATCACCTCGTAGTAACGTATCACCTTGTAGTAACGTATCACCTCGTAGTAACGTATCACCTCGTAGTAACGTATCACCTCGTAGTAACGTATCACCTCGTAGTAACGTATCACCTGGTAGTAACGTATCACCTCTTAGTAACGTATCACCTCGTAGTAACGTATCACCTCGTAGTAACGTATCACCTCGTAGTAACGTATCACCTCGTAGTAACGTACACCCTCGTAGTAACGTAATCACCTGGTAGTAACGTATCACCTGGTAGTAACGTATCACCTCGTAGTAACGTATCACCTCGTAGTAACGTATCACCTCGTAGTAACGTATCACCTCTTAGTAACGTATCACCTGTAGTGACGTATCACCTCGTAGTAACGTATCACCTCGTAGTAAACGTATCACCTCGTAGTAACGTATCACCTCGTAGTAACGTATCACCTGGTAGTAACGTATTCACCTCGTAGTAACGTATCACCTCGTAGTAACGTAATCACCTCGTAGTAACGTATCACCTGTAGTAACGTATCACCTGGTAGTAAACGTATCACCGCGTAGTAACGTATCACCTGTAGTAACGTATCACCTCGTAGTAACGTATCACCTCGTAGTAACGTATCACCTGGTAGTAACGTATCACCTCGTAGTAACGTATCACCTCGTAGTAACGTATCACCTCGTAGTAACGTATCACCTTGTAGTAACGTATCACCTGTAGTAACGTAATCACCTCGTAGTAACGTATCACCTCGTAGTAACGTATCACCTTGTAGTAACGTATCACCTCGTAGTAACGTATCACCTCGTAGTAACGTATCACCTTGTAGTAACGTATCACCTCGTAGTAACGTATCACCTCGTAGTAACGTATCACCTCTTAGTAACGTATCACCTGGTAGTAACGTATCACCTCGTAGTAACGTATCACCTCGTAGTAACGTATCACCTGGTAGTAACGTATCACCTCGTAGTAACGTATCACCTGGTAGTAACGTATCACCTCGTAGTAACGTATCACCTCGTAGTAACGTATCACCTCGTAGTAACGTATCACCTGGTAGTGATGTATCACCTCGTAGTAACGTATCACCTGGTAGTAACGTATCACCTGGTAGTAACGTATCACCTTGTAGTAACGTATCACCTCGTAGTAACGTATCACCTGGTAGTAACGTATCACCTCATAGTAACGTATCACCTCGTAGTAACGTATCACCTGGTAGTAACGTATCACCTGGTAGTGACGTATCACCTCGTAGTAACGTATCACCTCGTAGTAACGTATCACCTCGTAGTAACGTATGTATCACCTCGTAGTAACGTATCACCTCGTAGTAACGTATCACCTCGTAGTAACGTATCACCTCGTAGTAACGTATCACCTCGTAGTAACGTATCACCTCGTAGTAACGTATCACCTGGTAGTAAAGTATCACCTCGTAGTAACGTATCACCTCGTAGTAACGTATCACCTGGTAGTAACGTATCACCTCGTAGTAACGTATCACCTCGTAGTAACGTATCACCTCTTAGTAACGTATCACCTCTTAGTAACGTATCACCTCGTAGTAACGTATCACCTCGTAGTAACGTATCACCTCGTAGTAACGTATCACCTCGTAGTAACGTATCACCTTGTAGTAACGTATCACCTCGTAGTAACGTATCACCTCTTAGTAACGTATCACCTCGTAGTAACGTATCACCTCGTAGTAACGTATCACCTGGTAGTAACGTATCACCTGGTAGTGATGTATCACCTCGTAGTAACGTATCACCTGGTAGTAACGTATCACCTGGTAGTAACGTATCACCTTGTAGTAACGTATCACCTCGTAGTAACGTATCACCTGGTAGTAACGTATCCCTCATAGTAACGTATCACCTCGTAGTAACGTATCACCTCGTAGTAACGTATCACCTCGTAGTAACGTATCACCTCGTAGTAACCGTATCACCTGGTAGTAACGTATCACCTGGTAGTAACGTATCACCTGGTAGTAACGTATCACCTGGTAGTAACGTATCACCTCGTAGTAACGTATCACCTGGTAGTAACGTATCACCTCGTAGTAACGTATCACCTCGTAGTAACGTATCACCTCGTAGTAACGTATCACCTCGTAGTAACGTATCACCTGGTAGTAACGTATCACCTCATATACGTATCACCTCGTAGTACGTATCACTCGTAGTAACGTATCACCCTCGTAGTAACGTATCACCTCGTAGTAACGTATCACCTCGTAGTAACGTATCACCTCGTAGTAACGTATCACCTCGGTAGTAACGTATCACCTCGTAGTAACGTATCACCTCGTAGTAACGTATCACCTCGTAGTAACGTATCACCTCGTAGTAACGTATCACCTCGTAGTAACGTATCACCTCGTTAGTAACGTATCACCTCGTAGTAACGTATCACCTCGTAGTAACGTATCACTCGTAGTAACGTATCACTGGTAGTAACGTATCACCTGTCGTACCTGGTAGTAACGTATCACCTCGTAGTAACTATCACTCTGGTAGTAACGTATCACCTCGTAGTAACGTATCACCTGGTAGTAACGTATCACCTGTAGTAACGTATCACCTCGTAGTAACGTATCACCTGGTAGTAACGTATCACCTCGTAGTAACGTATCACCTCGTAGTAACGTATCACCTCGTAGTAACGTATCACCTGTAGTAACGTATCACCTCGTAGTAACGTATCACCTCGTAGTAACGTATCACCTTCGTAGTAACGTATCACCTCGTAGT
>NW_024060599.1:0-22911 GCF_016432855.1 Salvelinus namaycush | reverse complement strand
AGCAGGGCTGAGCTCTGTGTAATGGGAGGTGGAAAGATGCTAGCAGGGCTGAGCTCTGTGTAAAGGAGGTGGAAGATGCTAGCAGGGCTGAGCTCTGTGTAAAGGGCGGTGGAAGATGCTAGCAGGGCTGAGCTCTGTGAAAAGGGAGGTGGAAGATGCTAGCAGGGCTGAGCTCTGTGTAAGGGGAGGTGGAAGATGCTAGCAGGGCTGAGCTCTGTGTAAAGGGAGGTGGAAGATGCTAGCAGGGCTGAGCTCTGTGTAAGGGGAGGTGGAAGATGCTAGCAGGGCTGAGCTCTGTGTAAAGGGAGGTGGAAGATGCTAGCAGGGCTGAGCTCTGTGTAAAGGGAGGTGGAAGATGCTAGCAGGGCTTGAGCTCTGTGTAAAGGGAGGTGGAAGATGCTAGCAGGGCTGAGCCTGTGTAAAGGGCGGTGGAAGAGGCTAGCAGGGCTGAGCTCTGTGTAAAGGGCGGTGGAAGATGCTAGCAGGGCTGAGCTCTGTGTAAAGGGAGGGTGGAAGATGGCTAGCAGGGCTGAGCTCTGTGTAAGGGGAGGTTGAAGATGCTAGCAGGGCTGAGCTCTGTGTAAAGGGGAGGTTGAAGATGCTAGCAGGGCTGAGCTCTGTGTAAAGGGAGGTGGAAGATGCTAGCAGGGCTGAGCTCTGTGTAAGGGAGGGGAAGATGCTAGCAGGGCTTAGCTCTGTGTAAGGGCGGTGGAAGATGCTAGCAGGGCTGAGCTCTGTGTAAAGGGAGGTGGAAGATGCTATAGCAGGGCTGAGCTCTGTGTAAAGGGAGGTGGAAGATGCTAGCAGGGCTGAGCTCTGTGTAAAGGGAGGTGGAAGATGCTAGCAGGGCTGAGCTCTGTGTAAAGGGCGGTGGAAGATGCTAGCAGGGCTGAGCTCTGTGTAAAGGGAGGTGGAAGATGCTAGCAGGGCTGAGCTCTGTGTAAAGGGCGGTGGAAGATGCTAGCAGGGCTGAGCTCTGTGTAAGGGAGGTGGAAGATGCTAGCAGGGCGTGAGCTCTGTGTAAAGGGAGGTGGAAAGATGCTAGCAGGGCTGAGCTCTGTGTAAAGGGAGGTGGAAGATGCTAGCAGGGCTGAGCTCTGTGTAAGGGCGGTGGAAGATGCTAGCAGGGCTGAGCTCTGTGTAAAGGGAGGTGGAAGATGCTAGCAGGGCTGAGCTCTGTGTAAAGGGAGGTGGAAGATGCTAGCAGGGCTGAGCTCTGTGTAATGGGAGGTGGAAGATGCTAGCAGGGCTGAGCTCTGTGTAAAGGGAGGTGGAAGATGCTAGCAGGGCTGAGCTCTGTGTAAAGGGCGGTGGAAGATGCTAGCAGGGCTGAGCTCTGTGAAAAGGGAGGTGGAAGATGCTAGCAGGGCTGAGCTCTGTGTAAGGGGAGGTGGAAATGCTAGCAGGGCTGAGCTCTGTGTAAAGGAGGTGGAAGATGCTAGCAGGGCTGAGCTCTGTGTAAGGGGAGGTGGAAGATGCTAGCAGGGCTGAGCTCTGTGTAAGGGGAGGTGGAAGATGCTAGCAGGGATGAGCTCGTGTAAAGGGAGGTGGAAGATGCTAGCAGGGCTGAGCTCTGTGTAAAGGGAGGTGGAAGATGCTAGCAGGGCTGAGCTCTGTGTAAAGGGAGGTGGAAGATGCTAGCAGGGCTGAGCTCTGTGTAAAGGGAGGTGGAAGATGCTAGCAGGGCTGAGCTCTGTGTAAAGGGAGGTGGAAGATGCTAGCCGGGCTGAGCTCTGTGTAAAGGGAGGTGGAAGATGCTAGCAGGGCTGAGCTCTGTGTAAAGGGAGGTGGAAGTGCGAGGGCAGTGAGCCACTGATGACAACGCCCCGGCTCGGTGCTACGCCGCTACGCGCTCAATCTCTCCTTGCTCTTATT
This sequence comes from Salvelinus namaycush, assembly GCF_016432855.1. Lineage (NCBI taxonomy): Eukaryota > Metazoa > Chordata > Actinopteri > Salmoniformes > Salmonidae > Salvelinus > Salvelinus namaycush. The sequence continues at coordinate 21,036 of NW_024060599.1, read as the reverse complement.
TGACTTTGTTTTGAGTCCCAAATGACACCATGTTCCCTACATAGTACACTACTCTTGACCAGGACCCTGGTTAAAAGGAGTGCACTAAATAGGGAATAGGGTGCCATTTGGGAATCATCTGTTGTGTGCTTGGCTGATTTGACTATGACAGGCTGAATACTGAGGGGAGAATTAAAGTGTTAAGCAGACATCAGAGGCTGTCTAATGTTTAATGCAAAAGCTCAGAGCATGGAAGAACTGATAATGACTACAAACAGGGCAACATCTAATTTGCCCTGTTTTTATTAGGATGACTAAGAAGATACTTGACATCAAGAGCTCTTTATTCACCCCTTTTCATTCTCCACGACCCCTTAATGTCCGACCTACTGCTGTACTCCTGCCTTTTGAGGAAGACAACAAGAAAATAAAATCTGACTGTTAGAGGAGGTTAAGCATCTGTCGTCTGGAAACAAACAGGCCTGGACATGCCTTGTGTGTGTGTGTGTGTGTGTGTGTGTGTGTGTGTGTGTGTGTGTGTGTGTGTGTGTGTGTGTGTGTGTGTGTGTGTGTGTGTGTGTGTGTGTGTGTGTGTGTGTGTGTGTGTGTGTGTGTGTGTGTGTGTGTGTGATGTGAATTGTACAGATAGGAGGGTGGTCATGGCTGGGTAAAGGTCAACCAGAAAGATGGAATTGGCCTTTTCATACTCCAATACATTTACTAGGACAGAGTCACGACCCTGCTGGCTATAACGGGGTCACGAGCCTGTTGGCTAGAACGGGGTCACGACACTGCTGGCTAGAACGGGGTCACGACCCTGCTGGCTAGAACGGGGTCATGACCCTGCTGGCTAGAACGGGGTCACGACCCTGCTGGCTAGAACGGGGTCACGACCCTGCTGGCTAGAACGGGGTCACGACCCTGCTGGCTAGAACGGGGTCACGACCCTGCTGGCTAGAACGGGGTCACGAGCCTGTTGGCTAGAACGGGGTCACGACCCTGCTGCCTAGAACGGGGTCATGACCCTGCTGGCTAGAACGGGGTCAGGACCCTGCTGGCTAGAACGGGGTCACGACCCTGCTGGCTAGAACGGGGTCACGACCCTGCTGGCTAGAACGGGGTCACGACCCTGCTGGCTAGAACGGGGTCACGAGCCTGTTGGCTAGAACGGGGTCACGACCCTGCTGCCTAGAACGGGGTCACGAGACTGCAGGCTAGAACATTTACTAGGACAGAGTCACGACCCTGCTGGCTAGAACATTTACTAGGACAGAGTCATGACCCTGCTGGCTAGAACATTTACTAGGACAGAGTCACGACCCTGCTGGCTACAACATTTACTAGGACAGAGTCACGACCCTGCTGGCTACAACATTTACTAGGACAGAGTCATGACCCTGCTGGCTAGAACATTTACTAGGACAGAGTCATGACCCTGCTGGCGAGAACATTTACTAGGACAGAGTCACGACCCTGCTGGCTACAACATTTACTAGGACAGAGTCATGACCCTGCTGGCTAGAACATTTACTAGGACAGAGTCACGACCCTGCTGGCTAGAACATTTACTAGGACAGAGTCATGACCCTGCTGGCTAGAACATTTATTAGGACAGAGTCACGACCCTGCTGGCTAGAACATTTACTAGGACAGAGTCACGACCCTGCTGGCTAGAACATTTACTAGGACAGAGTCACGACCCTGCTGGCTAGAATATTTACTAGGACAGAGTCACGACCCTGCTGGCTAGAACATTTACTAGGACAGAGTCATGACCCTGCTGGCTAGAACATTTACTAGGACAGAGTCATGACCCTGCTGGCTAGAACATTTACTAGGACAGAGTCATGACCCTGCTGGCTAGAACATTTACTAGGACAGAGTCACGACCCTGCTGGCTAGAACATTTACTAGGACAGAGTCATGACCCTGCTGGCTAGAACATTTACTAGGACAGAGTCACGACCCTGCTGGCTACAACATTTACTAGGACAGAGTCACGACCCTGCTGGCTACAACATTTACTAGGACAGAGTCACGACCCTGCTGGCTAGAACATTTACTAGGACAGAGTCATGACCCTGCTGGCTACAACATTTACTAGGACAGAGTCATGACCCTGCTGGCTACAACATTTACTAGGACAGAGTCATGACCCTGCTGGCTACAACATTTACTAGGACAGAGTCACGACCCTGCTGGCTACAACATTTACTAGGACAGAGTCACGACCCTGCTGGCTAGAACATTTACTAGGACAGAGTCATGACCCTGCTGGCTACAACATTTACTAGGACAGAGTCATGACCCTGCTGGCTACAACATTTACTAGGACAGAGTCATGACCCTGCTGGCTACAACATTTACTAGGACAGAGTCACGAGACTGCAGGCTAGAACATTTACTAGGACAGAGTCACGACCCTGCAGGCTAGAACATTTACTAGGACAGAGTCATGACCCTGCTGGCTAGAACATTTACTAGGACAGAGTCATGACCCTGCTGGCTAGAACATTTACGAGAACAGAGTCATGACCCTGCAGGCTACAACATTTACTAGGACAGAGTCACGACCCTGCTGGCTAGAACATTTACTAGGACAGAGTCATGACCCTGCTGGCTACAACATTTACTAGGACAGAGTCACGATCCTGCTGGCTACAACATTTACTAGGACAGAGTCACGATCCTGCTGGCTACAACATTTACTAGGACAGAGTCATGACCCTGCTGGCTACAACATTTACTAGGACAGAGTCGTGACCCTGCTGGCTACAACATTTACTAGGACAGAGTCACGACCCTGCTGGCTAGAATATTTACTAGGACAGAGTCACGACCCTGCTGGCTAGAACATTTACTAGGACAGAGTCACGACCCTGCTGGCTAGAACATTTACTAGGACAGAGTCACGACCCTGCTGGCTACAACATTTACTAGGACAGAGTCACGACCCTGCTGGCTAGAACATTTACTAGGACAGAGTCACGACCCTGCTGGCTACAACATTTACTAGGACAGAGTCACGACCCTGCTGGCTAGAACATTTACTAGGACAGAGTCACGAGCCTGCTGGCTAGAACATTTACTAGGACAGAGTCATGACCCTGCTGGATACAACATTTACTAGGACAGAGTCACGACCCTGCTGGCTAGAACATTTACTAGGACAGAGTCACGACCCTGCTGGCTAGAACATTTACTAGGACAGAGTCACGACCCTGCTGGCTAGAACATTTACTAGGACAGAGTCATGACCCTGCTGGCTAGAACATTTAATAGGACAGAGTCATGACACTGCTGGCTAGAACATTTAATAGGACAGAGTCACGACCCTGCAGGCTACAACATTTACTAGAACAGAGTCATGACCCTTCTGGCTACGACATTTACTAGGACAGAGTCACGACCCTGCTGGCTACAACATTTACTAGGACAGAGTCATGACCCTGCTGGCTACAACATTTACTAGGACAGAGTCATGACCCTGCTGGCTAGAACATTTACTAGGACAGAGTCATGACCCTGCAGGCTACAACATTTACTAGGACAGAGTCATGACCCTGCTGGCTAGAACATTTACTAGGACAGAGTCACGACCCTGCTGGCTACAACATTTACTAGGACAGAGTCATGACTCTGCTGGCTAGAACATTTACTAGGACAGAGTCATGACCCTGCTGGCTACAACATTTACTAGGACAGAGTCACGACCCTGCTGGCTAGAACATTTACTAGGACAGAGTCATGACTCTGCTGGCTAGAACATTTACTAGGACAGTGTCACGACCCTGCAGGCTAGAACATTTATTAGGACAGAGTCATGACTCTGCTGGCTAGAACATTTACTAGGACAGAGTCACGACCCTGCTGGCTAGAACATTTACTAGGACAGAGTCATGACTCTGCTGGCTAGAACATTTACTAGGACAGAGTCATGACCCTGCTGGCTAGAACATTTAATAGGACAGAGTCACGACCCTGCAGGCTACAACATTTACTAGAACAGAGTCATGACCCTGCTGGCTAGAACATTTACTAGGAGAGAGTCACGACCCTGCTGGCTAGAACATTTACTAGGACAGAGTCATGACCCTGCTGGCTACAACATTTACTAGAACAGAGTCATGACCCTGCTGGCTAGAACATTTACTAGGAGAGAGTCACGACCCTGCTGGCTAGAACATTTACTAGGACAGAGTCACGACCCTGCTGGCTACAACATTTACTAGGAGAGAGTCATGACCCTGCTGGCTACAACATTTACTAGGACAGAGTCACGACCCTGCTGGCTAGAACATTTACTAGGACAGAGTCACGACCCTGCTGGCTACAACATTTACTAGGAGAGAGTCACGACCCTGCTTGCTAGAACATTTACTAGGACAGAGTCACGACCCTGCTGGCTAGAACATTTACTAGGAGAGAGTCATGACCCTGCTGGCTACAACATTTACTAGGACAGAGTCACGACCCTGCTGGCTACAACATTTACTAGGACAGAGTCACGACCCTGCTGGCTAGAACATTTACTAGAACGGGGTCACGACCCTGCTGGCTAGAACGGGGTCACGAGGCTGCAGGCTAGAACATTTACTAGGACAGAGTCATGACCCTGCTGGCTAGAACGGGGTCACGACCCTGCTGGCTAGAACGGGGTCACGAGTCTGTTGGCTAGAACGGGGTCATGACCCTGCTGGCTAGAACGGGGTCATGAGACTGCAGGCTAGAACATTTACTAGGACAGAGTCATGACTCTGCTGGCTAGAACATTTACTAGGACAGAGTCATGACCCTGCTGGCTAGAACATTTACTAGGACAGTCATGACCCTGCTGGCTAGAACATTTACTAGGACAGAGTCACGACCCTGCTGGCTAGAACATTTACTAGGAGAGAGTCACGACCCTGCTTGCTAGAACATTTACTAGGACAGAGTCACTACCCTGCTGGCTAGAACATTTACTAGGAGAGAGTCACGACCCTGCTTGCTAGAACATTTACTAGGACAGAGTCATGACCCTGCTGGCTAGAACATTTACTAGGACAGAGTCATGACCCTTCTGGCTAGAACATTTACTAGGACAGAGTCATGACTCTGCTGGCTAGAACATTTAATAGGACAGAGTCATGACTCTGCTGGCTACAACATTTACTAGGACAGAGTCATGACCCTGCTGGATTGAACATTTACTAGGACAGAGTCATGACTCTGCTGGCTAGAACATTTACTAGGACAGAGTCACGACCCTGCAGGTTACAACATTTACTAGGACAGAGTCATGACCCTGCTGGCTAGAACATTTACTAGGACAGAGTCATGACCCTGCTGGCTAGAACATTTACTAGGACAGAGTCATGACCCTGCTGGCTAGAACATTTAATAGGACAGAGTCATGACCCTGCTGGCTACAACATTTACTAGGACAGAGTCACGACCCTGCTGGCTACAACATTTACTAGGACAGAGTCATGACCCTGCTGGCTACAACATTTACTAGGACAGAGTCACGACCCTGCAGGCTAGAACATTTACTAGGACAGAGTCATGACCCTGCTGGCTAGAACATTTACTAGGACAGAGTCACGACCCTGCTGGCTAGAACATTTACTAGGACAGAGTCATGACCCTGCTGGCTAGAACATTTACTAGGACAGAGTCACGACCCTGCTGGCTAGAACATTTATTTGGACAGAGTCACGACCCTGCAGGCTAGAACATTTACTAGGACAGAGTCATGACCCTGCTGGCTACAACATTTACTAGGACAGAGTCACGACCCTGCTGGCTAGAACATTTACTAGGACAGAGTCACGACCCTGCTGGCTACAACATTTACTAGGAGAGAGTCACGACCCTGCTTGCTAGAACATTTACTAGGACAGAGTCACGACCCTGCTGGCTAGAACATTTACTAGGAGAGAGTCATGACCCTGCTGGCTACAACATTTACTAGGACAGAGTCACGACCCTGCTGGCTAGAACATTTACTAGGACAGAGTCACGACCCTGCTGGCTAGAACATTTACTAGAACTGGGTCACGACCCTGCTGGCTAGAACGGGGTCACGAGGCTGCAGGCTAGAACATTTACTAGGACAGAGTCATGACCCTGCTGGCTAGAACGGGGTCACGACCCTGCTGGCTAGAACGGGGTCACGAGTCTGTTGGCTAGAACGGGGTCACGACCCTGCTGGCTAGAACGGGGTCACGAGACTGCAGGCTAGAACATTTACTAGGACAGAGTCATGACTCTGCTGGCTAGAACATTTACTAGGACAGAGTCATGACCCTGCTGGCTAGAACATTTACTAGGACAGTCATGACCCTGCTGGCTAGAACATTTACTAGGACAGAGTCACGACCCTGCTGGCTAGAACATTTACTAGGAGAGAGTCACGACCCTGCTTGCTAGAACATTTACTAGGACAGAGTCACTACCCTGCTGGCTAGAACATTTACTAGGAGAGAGTCACGACCCTGCTTGCTAGAACATTTACTAGGACAGAGTCATGACCCTGCTGGCTAGAACATTTACTAGGACAGAGTCATGACCCTTCTGGCTAGAACATTTACTAGGACAGAGTCATGACTCTGCTGGCTAGAACATTTAATAGGACAGAGTCATGACTCTGCTGGCTACAACATTTACTAGGACAGAGTCATGACCCTGCTGGATTGAACATTTACTAGGACAGAGTCATGACCCTGCTGGCTAGAACATTTACTAGGACAGAGTCATGACCCTGCTGGCTAGAACATTTACTAGGACAGAGTCATGACCCTGCTGGCTAGAACATTTAATAGGACAGAGTCATGACCCTGCTGGCTACAACATTTACTAGGACAGAGTCACGACCCTGCTGGCTACAACATTTACTAGGACAGAGTCGCGACCCTGCTGGCTACAACATTTACTAGGACAGAGTCATGACCCTGCTGGCTACAACATTTACTAGGACAGAGTCACGACCCTGCAGGCTAGAACATTTACTAGGACAGAGTCATGACCCTGCTGGCTAGAACATTTACTAGGACAGAGTCACGACCCTGCTGGCTAGAACATTTACTAGGACAGAGTCATGACCCTGCTGGCTAGAACATTTACTAGGACAGAGTCACGACCCTGCTGGCTACAACATTTACTAGGACAGAGTCATGACCCTGCAGGCTAGAACATTTACTAGGACAGAGTCACGACCCTGCTGGCTACAACATTTACTAGGACAGAGTCATGACCCTGCTGGCTAGAACATTTACTAGGACAGAGTCACGACCCTGCTGGCTACAACATTTACTAGGACAGAGTCATGACCCTGCTGGCTAGAACATTTACTAGGACAGAGTCACGACCCTGCTGGCTACAACATTTACTAGGACAGAGTCATGACCCTGCAGGCTAGAACATTTACTAGGACAGAGTCATGACCCTGCTGGCTACAACATTTACTAGGACAGAGTCACGACCCTGCTGGATTGAACATTTACTAAGACAGAGTCATGACCCTGCTGGCTACAACATTTACTAGGAGAGAGTCATGACCCTGCAGGCTACAACATTTACTAGGACAGAGTCATGACCCTGCTGGCTAGAACATTTACTAGGACAGAGTCATGACCCTGCTGGCTAGAACATTTACTAGGACAGAGTCATGACCCTGCAGGCTAGAACATTTACTAGGACAGAGTCATGACCCTGCAGGCTACAACATTTACTAGGACAGAGTCATGACCCTGCTGGCTACAACATTTACTAGGACAGAGTCGTGACCCTGCTGGATTGAACAGTAAATTGGGCATCTTGAGAAGGTAGTGATCCGTGCCAGACAGTTTTGGCTCTCACTAAGTGACTGGCGACTGGCTGCTGCAGCAGACAGTCAGGTGTGTCTGACTGTTGCAGTAGTAGGGGACAGGAGGTGTCTGACTGTTGCAGTGGTAGAGGACAGGGGGACAGACATGGGGTGTCTGACTGTTGCAGTGGTAGAGGACAGGGGGACAGACATGGTGTGTCTGACTGTTGCAGTGGTAGAGGACAGGGGGACAGACATGGTGTGTCTGACTGTTGCAGTAGTAGGGGACAGGGGGACAGACATGGTGTGTCTGACTGTTGCAGTAGTAGGGGACAGACATGGTGTGTCTGACTGTTGCGGTAGTAGGGGACAGGGGGGTGTCAGTTTGGGAAAGCAGGAACAATGACTTTGGTCACTGAAAGGTGTAAATGGACCACAGATTGTTTGTGAGGGCTGAGGAGAAGATACTCTATGTGTACATCATCTTTGTCCTGTGGGTTAAGTTTAATGTTAGCTTGACAAGTTAGGCAACTTTTAGATACAATCAAACACGGCTGAAATCTCCTTTCAAAACTCCAACAGAATCGTCTCTCTCTTCAAGGCCTCCAGTGTTCAGTCACAATGTAAAGTCGTCAGTAGCGGGAACCCAGCTTCTATTGAGGATGAATAAACACACCTGATGCGTCCGTCTTCCTCGTTTGATTCTTCAGAATTCTCTTTTGGATCTTTGTTTTCAGAAGTTTTCACATCTCCTTGTTTCACAGCAGCACTTCTCTAGACGTATCCATAAAATGTGTCTTCCTGTCACATGAAATACATCAAGTAATTTCATAAACTATACCTGAAAGCGTACCTCTACCACACGCGAACCACTCCAGCTGCCCTGTGATGTAACCAGCTAGGTAAAAGACTGTTCCAACAGCATCTCTTTTTGACCCTGCGGTCAACCACGTGTACTCTGTCTCCTTTCAGATCACACAACTAGACTATTTCCTACAAGTGACCACAACCATGTCGTATTTAATGCACTAGTCACAAAGTGTTATTGACATGTTGATATACAATTCTAGATTGGTATTATTAAAAGCCAATTAATATATTCACCGCTTAACCCAATCAGTACATTTAAAAACAACAACTTGTCTCTCGGTACAAACTTCTAAGCAGATAGAGTGGGTGTTGCAAAGAGCAGTGGAGTTGTACGACCCTGCTCATTAACAGACAGTTGAGAGAGAACTAGAGAGAGAGAGAGAATGTTTGAGAGTGAGAGAGTGTGTGAGAGAGACAGAGTGAGTGAGCGAGAGAGAGAGAGAGAGAGAGAGAGAGAGAGAGAGAGAGAGAGAGAGAGAGAGAGAGATTCTCCTTCCTGTTCTCTCTGTGTATATGGAGGAGGCAGAGCCACAGCTCCTCCCTGTGGTTCCCAGCCTGGATAACTTCAGCACCACAGCCCCTACTGCCTCTCTCTCTGTTCTCTCTGTTCTCTCTGTTCTCTCTGTTCTCTCTGTTCTCTCTGTTCTCTCTGTTCTCTCTGTTCTCTCTGTTCTCTCTGTTCTCTCTGTTCTCTCTGTTCTCTCTGTTCTCTCTGTTCTCTCTGTTCTCTCTGTTCTGTCCTCTACATCACCTACAGCAGTACGCCTTTACGATAGCCCTACATAGACCTGGTACTCAAATGGCCGTGATGGTAATGGTGACGTTGGTAGAGCGTGGCGCTTGCAAGCCAGAATAATGGATTCGATTCCTGGGACCACCAATATGTCAAATGTACGCACGCATGACTGTAAGTCGCTTTGGATGAAAGTATCTCTTAAATGGAAGATATTATTGTTTTATATTATTATGTCAAATCAAATGTTATTTGTCACATGCACCGAATACAACAGGCGTAGGTAGACCTTACAGTGAAATCCTGACTTACAAGCCCTTAACCAACAATGCAGTTTTAAGAAAATAATACCTAAAAAAAGAAAATAAATAAAAGTAACAAATAGTTAAATAGCAGCAGTAAAATATCAATAGCGAGATTATATACAGCGGAGGTACCGGTACAGAGTCAATGTGGAGGCTATATACAGGGGGTACCGATACAGAGTCAATGTGGAGGCTATATACAGGGGGTACCGGTACAGAGTCAATGTGGAGGCTATATACAGGGGGTACCGGTACAGAGTCAATGTGGAGGCTATATACAGGGGGTACCGGTACAGAGTCAATGTGGAGGCTATATACAGGGGGTACCGGTACAGAGTCAATGTGGAGGCTATATACAGGGGGTACCGGTACAGAGTCAATGTGGAGGCTATATACAGGGGGTACCGGTACAGAGTCAATGTGGAGGCTATATACAGGGGGTACCGGTACAGAGTCAATGTGGAGGCTATATACAGGGGGTACCGGTACAGAGTCAATGTGGAGGCTATATACAGGGGGTACCGGTACAGAGTCAATGTGGAGGCTACATACAGGGGGTACCGGTACAGAGTCAATGTGGAGGCTATATACAGGGGGTACCGGTACAGAGTCAATGTGGAGGCTACATACAGGGGGTACCGATACAGAGTCAATGTGGAGGCTACATACAGGGGGTACCGATACAAAGTCAATGTGGAGGCTACATACAGGGGGTACCGATACAAAGTCAATGTGGAGGCTACATACAGGGGGTACCGATACAAAGTCAATGTGGAGGCTCTATACAGGTGGGTACCGGTACAGAGTCAATGTGGAGGCTACATACAGGGGGTACCGATACAAAGTCAATGTGGAGGCTATATACAGGGGGTACCGGTACAGAGTCAATGTGGAGGCTATATACAGGGGGTACCGATACAGAGTCAATGTGGAGGCTACATACAGGGGGTACCGGTACAGAGTCAATGTGGAGGCTACATACAGGGGGTACCGATACAAAGTCAATGTGGAGGCTATATACAGAGGGTACCGATACAGAGTCAATGTGGAGGCTACATACAGGGGGTACCTGTACAAAGTCAATGTGTGGTTAGTCGAGGAAATGATGATGATGGTGATGATGATGACAGCAAGCTTTTTATGATCAGGAAATTAAAATTAAATTAAAATCACAGTCGGACAAATATAGGAAGGGACAGTTGTGGAAAAGGTACTCAATTGTCATACTTGAATAAAAATAAAGATCATTTCATAGAAAATGACTCAAGTAAAAGTAAAAGTGACCCAGAAAAATACTACTTGAGTAAAAGTCTAAAAGTATTTGGTTTTGCAAAGGGGCACACCCTAACAATCAGACATCATTTACAAAGGAAGCATTTGTGTTTAGTTAGTCTACCAGATCAGAGGCAGTAGGGATGACTAGGGATGTTCTCTTGATAAATACGTGAATTTGACAATTTTCCTGTCCTGCTAAGCATTCAAAATGCAACGAGTACTTTTGTGTGTCAGTGAAAAATGTACAGAGTAAAAAGTACATTATTTTCTTTAGGAATGTAGTGAAGTAAAAGTCAAAATAGTACAACATATAAATAGTGAAGTAAACTACAAATACCCCCAAAAACTACTTAAGAAGTACTAATTTAGTATTTTTTATTTAAGTACTTTACACCACGGGGAAGGGGTTTGAGTACATTAAACAATAGACCCCTAACATCTTTAACTTTGTACCTTCAAGGTGACATTTTGTTTGCACACCCAACAAAATTATATACTATAATGTGTCAATCCACTTTATTTAAAAAAATTAAAAAAGTATATTAAAAAAAAAATCTAACAAAGAATATCACTTCTTTGGCCTGTGTCATAGAGTGTATACTTAGTCCCTGAAGAGGACAGAAACCACAGCAGTAGTCAAGCTGGCACTTTACTCTCTCTCTCTTACTACAGACCCTCTTAGTCCAGTCCAGACCACTTTAACCATTCCCTGGTCTAGTCTAACATGTATCTAGGTTGCCACTGCTCTTGTGTATTGTTCCAGACTGTCCCATTCTTCTTCCTCTGAAGGAAAAAATGACATTTAGAGAAGATCGGTGGGAAAAGGACTCTTAGATCGTTGTGTCCCTCTAGATCACAGCTTACCAGAGAGCCAAGTCAGCCAGACAGCCAGTCAGCCAGTCAGCCAGACAGTCAGCCAGACAGTCAGACAGCCAGGCAGCCAGTCAGACAGCCAGGCAGACAGCAGACAGACAGCCAGTCAGCCAGACAGCCAGACAGCCAGCCAGCCAGCCAGACAGCCAGTCAGACAGACAGGCAGCCAGACAGACAGCCAGTCAGCCAGTCAGCCAACCAGTCAGCCAGACAGCCAGCCAGTCAGCCAGCCATCCAGCCAGCCAGCCAGCCAGCCAGCCAGCCAGACAGCCAGCCAGTCAGCCAGCCAGCCAGTCAGCCAGTCAGCCAGCCAGTCAGCCAGCCAGCCAGTCAGCCAGCCAGTCAGCCAGTCAGCCAGTCAGCCAGTCAGCCAGCCAGCCAGCCAGTCAGCCAGCCAGTTAGCCAGCCAGTCAGCAAGACAGACAGACAGTCAGCCAACCAGTCAGCCAGCCAGTCAGCCAGCCAGCCAGCCAGCCAGCAAGCCAGTCAGCCAGTCAGCCAGCCATTCAGCCAGCCAGCCAGCCAGCCAGCCAGCCAGTCAGTCAGTCAGCCAGCCAGTCAGCCAGTCAGCCAGCCAGCCAGACAGACAGACAGCCAGCTCTTTGGGCCTCCATTATTTGAACCTGTATAGACCTGTTGGGTTCTGGGTAGTTAATGGTTTCGATGGGTCTGTTGGGTTCTGGGTAGTTAATGGGTAGATTGGTCTGTTGGTTTCTGGGTAGTTGATGGGTGACAGGGTCTGTTGGGCGCTGCTTGTGACACTCCGTTCAGAGGATTGTGTGTACGATGCTCTCCTGCTCTGAGCTTTCTAATCCCCTGCCATATGTTTCCTCCCAGGATCAGCTTATCCAGCTGAACTACAGGTACCAACCCAGACTTAAAGAAACAATTAGCTGAGTTGATAGGAAAAGAGTGAACAGACAGATATACCACACTTTGATGTAGGTACGTAACCACACATCTAAAGATAGTTTGTTGATCACTGATTGGTTGATAGTTTGTTGTACCCTGATTGGTTGATAGTTTGTTGATCACTGATTGGTTGATGGTTTGTTGTACCCTGATTGGTTGATAGTTTGTTGTACCCTGATTGGTTGATAGTTTGCTGTACCCTGATTGGTTGATAGTTTGTTGACCACTGATTGGTTGATAGTTTGCTGTACCCTGATTGGTTGATAGAGTGACGCTTGTGTGGTGTTTGTATAGAATGAAACATAGCCTATATGTTTTTAACTTCCAACACCGTTCTACAATGAACAACTCTTACAAATCTAGAGCTCAAATAATGGAAGGACATTAAATGTGAAGTGTTTTTTGCTTTTCTTCACCAGATTATACTCCCCTTTTGATGTAATTTGCAATAAGAGAAAAGACAGGAAACCATTCAGTCTCTCCCTGTGGTCAACACTAAGACATGTGACATTTGTCTCACTCTGTAAACTGGCCAAGACAACAACACTTCTGAAACATGAGACAAAACATTGTCATTTCAATAAAGCATTAGCAGTAGGTGACGTGTCCATTGCAGTGTTTTCCTCCCCTCTGAACGTAGTTAGCCTTTTAAAAAAAAGAGGTCCAAAATAACTTCTAGGAAATTATTAGCTCACAACGTTTATCTATGGACAAGAAAAGATAATTTCCCTGTGAGGGTTTAAAAAAAATTAAGAACAGAGAGCATTGTCGGTGTCCCAAAATGGCACCCTATTGCCTATGCAGTGCACTACTTTTGAACACGGCTCATGGGGCTCTGATTAAAAGTAGTGCACTATGTAGGGAATAGGGGGTCATTTGGGACAAAATCCAGATTATGCATTTACAGGCGGATCCAACGACCATTTCCCAGCTCTTTCCAACGACCATTTCCCAGCTCTTTCTGTGTGTGTGTGTGTGTGTGTGTGTGTGTGTGTGTGTGTGTGTGTGTGTGTGTTCCCTGTGCTAGCTTTCACTGGCTGAGCTGTTGGAGGATTAGAAGCAAAACATAGACCTTCCTTCTACAGTGATATAGTTCAGTTTGGTTGGGGTCTCCCTCAGACCTTCCTTCTACAGTGATATAGTTCAGTTTGGTTGGGGTCTCCCTCAGACCTTCCTTCTACAGTGATATAGTTCAGTTTGGTTGGGGTCTCCCTCAGACCTTCCTTCTACAGTGATATAGTTCAATATGGTTGGGGTCTCCCTCAGACCTTCCTTCTACAGTGATATAGTTCAGTATGGTTGGGGTCTCCCTCAGACCTTCCTTCTACAGTGATATAGTTCAGTTTGGTTGGGGTCTCCCTCAGACCTTCCTTCTACAGTGATATAGTTCAGTTTGGTTGGGGTCTCCCTCAGACCTTCCTTCTACAGTGATATAGTTCAGTTTGGTTGGGATCTCCCTCAGACCTTCCTTCTACAGTGATATAGTTCCGTTTGGTTGGGGTCTCCCTCAGACCTTCCTTCTACAGTGATATAGTTCAGTTTGGTTGGGGTCTCCTTCAGACCTTCCTTCTACAGTGATATAGTTCAGTTTGGTTGGGGTCTCCCTCAGACCTTCCTTCTACAGTGATATAGTTCAGTTTGGTTGGGATCTCCCTCAGACCTTCCTTCTACAGTGATATAGTTCAGTTTGGTTGGGGTCTCCTTCAGACCTTCCTTCTACAGTGATATAGTTCAGTTTGGTTGGGGTCTCCCTCAGACCTTCCTTCTACAGTGATATAGTTCAGTTTGGTTGGGGTCTCCCTCAGACCTTCCTTCTACAGTGATATAGTTCAGTTTGGTTGGGGTCTCCTTCAGACCTTCCTTCTACAGTGATATAGTTCAGTTTGGTTGGGGTCTCCCTCAGACCTTCCTTCCTCCTTGAAATGTGTCTCTCCGTGTTCCTTGCACTAATTATTCTCTTACCAGAGAGGACACAAGGGCTGAAATGGGGGATACTATCTCTTGCCAGAGAGATGAGGGATACTATCTGTTACCAGAGAGATGGGGGATACTATCTCTTGCCAGAGAGATGGGGGATACTATCTCTTGCCAGAGAGATTGGGGATACTATCTCTTGCCAGAGTGATGGGGGATAATATCTCTTGCCAGAGTGATGGGGGATAATATCTCTTGCCAGAGAGATGGGGGATACTATCTATTACCAGAGAGATGGGGGATGCTATCTCTTGCCAGAGTGATGGGGGATAATATCTCTTGCCAGAGTGATGGGGGATACTATCTCTTGCCAGAGTGATGGGGGATAATATCTCTTGCCAGAGAGATGGGGGATACTATCTATTACCAGAGAGATGGGGGATGCTATCTCTTGCCAGAGTGATGGGGGATAATATCTCTTGCCAGAGAGATGGGGGATACTATCTCTTGCCAGAGAGATGGGGGATACTATCTATTACCAGAGAGATGGGGGATGCTATCTCTTACCAGAGAGATGGGGGATACTATCTCTTACCAGACAGATGGTGGATACGATCTCTTACCAGAGAGATGGGGGATACGATCTCTTACCAGAGAGATGGGGGATACTATCTATTACCAGAGAGATGGGGAATACTATCTCTTAGCAGAGAGAAGGGGTTAGGATCTCTTACCAGAGAGATGGGGGATACTATCTCTTACCAGAGAGGACACAGGGACTCAGAGGGGGGAAACAATCTCTTACCAGAGAGCACACAGGGACTCAGAGGGGGGAAACGATCTCTTACCAGAGAGCACACAGGGACTCAGAGGGGGAAACTATCTCTTACCAGAGAGGACACAGGGACTCAGAGGGGGGAAACGATCTCTTACCAGAGAGGACACAGGGACTCAGAGGGGGGAAACAACAATCTCTTACCAGAGAGGACACAGGGACTCAGAGGGGGGAAACGATCTCTTACCAGAGAGGACACAGGGACTCGGAGGGGGGAAACGATCTCTTACCAGAGAGGACACAGGGACTCAGAGGGGGGAAACGATCTCTTACCAGAGAGGACACAGGGACTCAGAGGGGGAAACGATCTCTTACCAGAGAGGACACAGGGACTCAGAGGGGGGAAACGATCTCTTACCAGAGAGCACACAGGGACTCAGAGGGGGGGAAACAACAATCTCTTACCAGAGAGGACACAGGGACTCAGAGGGGGGAAACGATCTCTTACCAGAGAGGACACAGGGACTCGGAGGGGGGAAACGATCTCTTACCAGAGAGGACACAGGGACTCAGAGGGGGGAAACGATCTCTTACCAGAGAGGACACAGGGACTCAGAGGGGGAAACGATCTCTTACCAGAGAGGACACAGGGACTCAGAGGGGGGAAACGATCTCTTACCAGAGAGCACACAGGGACTCAGAGGGGGGAAACAATCTCTTACCAGAGAGGACACAGGAACTCAGAGGGGGGAAACTATCTCTTACCAGAGAGGACACAGGGACTCAGAGGGGGGATACTATCTCTTACCTGAGAGGACACAGGGACTCAGAGGTGGGATACTATCTCTTACCAGAGAGGACACAGGGACTCAGAGGGGGGATACGATCTCTTACCAGAGAGGACACAGGGACTCAGAGGTGGGATACTATCTCTTACCAGAGAGGACACAGGGACTCAGAGGGGGGATACGATCTCTTACCAGAGAGGACACAGGGACTCAGAGGTGGGATACTATCTCTTACCAGAGAGGACACAGGGACTCAGAGGGGGGGATACGATCTCTTACCAGAGAGGACACAGGGACTCAGAGGGGGGAAACGATCTCTTACCAGAGAGGACACAGGGACTCAGAGGGGGGAAACGATCTCTGACCAGAGAGGACACAGGGACTCAGAGGGGGGAAACGATCTCTGACCAGAGAGGACACAGGGACTCAGAGGGGGGAAACGATCTCTGACCAGAGAGCACACAGGGACTCAGAGGGGGGAAACGATCTCTGACCAGAGAGGACACAGGGACTCAGAGGGGGGAAACGATCTCTTACCAGAGAGGACACAGGGACTCAGAGGGGGGAAACGATCTCTTACCAGAGAGGACACAGGGACTCAGAGGGGGGAAACGATCTCTTACCAGAGAGCACACAGGGACTCAGAGGGGGGAAACAATCTCTTACCAGAGAGGACACAGGGACTCAGAGGTGGGAAACGATCTCTTACCAGAGAGGACACAGGGACTCAGAGGGGGGAAACAATCTCTTACCAGAGAGGACACAGGGACTCAGAGGTGGGAAACGATCTCTTACCAGAGAGGACACAGGGACTCAGAGGGGGGAAACGATCTCTGACCAGAGAGGACACAGGGACTCAGAGGGGGGAAACGATCTCTGACCAGAGAGGACACAGGGACTCAGAGGGGGGAAACGATCTCTGACCAGAGAGGACACAGGGACTCGGAGGGGGGATACGATCTCTGACCAGAGAGGACACAGGGACTCAGAGGGGGGAAACGATCTCTGACCAGAGAGGACACAGGGACTCAGAGGGGGGAAACGATCTCTGACCAGAGAGGACACAGGGACTCGGAGGGGGGATACGATCTCTGACCAGAGAGGACACAGGGACTCAGAGGTGGGATACTATCTCTTACCAGAGAGCACACAGGGACTCAGAGTGGGGATACTATCTCTTACCAGAGAGGACACAGGGACTCAGAGGGGGGATACTATCTCTTACCAGAGAGGACACAGGGACTCAGAGGTGGGATACTATCTCTTACCAGAGAGCACACAGGGACTCAGAGGGGGGATACTATCTCTTACCAGAGAGGGACACAGGGACTCAGAGGGGGGATACTATCTCTGAACAGAGAGGACACAGGGACTCAGAGATACTATCTCTTACCAGAGAGCACACAGGGACTCAGAGATACTATCTCTGACCAGAGAGCACACAGGGACTCGGAGGGGAAACTATAGAAAACAGCCCTGGCCATACACTTGATTATTCCTCTCTATATTTGCCGCTTTTAGGCAGTGTTAAAATGGCTCGATTTGTTTAGGGAACGCTCCGAGACCCCTCGGTAGATATAACCCAGACATCGTTGTGTGTGTGTGTGTGTGTGTGTGTGTGTGTGTGTGTGTGTGTGTGTGTGTGTGTGTGTGTGTGTGTGTGTGTGTGTGTGTGTGTGTGTGTGTGTGTGTGTGTGTGTGTGTGTGTGTGTGTGTGGTTGGGAGAGGTGAGGAGAGGGTGAAGGGGGAAGGGGGGAGGGGGCAGTGTGCATGTCAAGCTCTCATTTGACACGGAAAACATTGAACGGAAAACATCCTGTATCCAATCCATACCGTTTTACATGTATTTATTTATATATTTCAGCCGGATGCCAATATTGTCTTATGGCTCACAGACATAAATTATTTGATTTATGCGTGTCTCTTGAATTAAATATATCTGCAGGGGTAGAACAGCCAGTGATATTATAGTGAAAGGTGGTAGGATATAGTCAGTGGTAGGACAGACAGTGATATTATAGTGAAAGGTGGTAGGATATAGTCAGGGGTAGAACAGCCAGTGATATTATAGTGAAAAGTGGTAGGATATAGTCAATGGTAGAACAGCCAGTGATATTATAGTGAAAAGTGGTAGGACACAGTCAATGGTAGAACAGCCAGTGATATTATAGTGAAAGGTGGTAGGACACAGACAATGGTAGAACAGCCAGTGATATTATAGTGAAAAGTGGTAGGATATAGTCAATGGTAGAACAGCCAGTGATATTATAGTGAAAGGTGGTGTGATATAGTTGGACATACAGTTGTTTAAATATTCTCATACTATAATGCTATTTGTCTTTATACTTTTTCTATATGTAATTGGATGCTAGCAATATTAGCATCATTGTTCATTGTCATTACCTCAAAATAAGCACAACTCCTCCAGCAGGAAATTGACTGTGGCCTTTTCACTGTAAAATAAAATCATTGACATCCTTTTTTTTTTCTCAAAATGTTTCCTAATTTATCTGCTTTCCTAATTTGTTTAAGTAGGTTAACCCTCATCCGAATTAAACACAAAATTTAACTCAAGTTAAAATAAGCTGTAATGAATCTTCTGCCAATCTTCTCGAACAAAGGAGTTATTAGCAGCTTTTGTCTCTTACATGGACGTTTCAACCTTGCAATTAAATAAGTTAAGGTCCCTAATCATCATATTGAAGTAGCCGTGAAATAAATGACTTATTTTTTTCCCCCTGTCACTGTACAACACAACATGCAGTTAATTAAACACAGTCTGTTCATTAGGAGTGGCTGGAAGTGTAGTCCAACAGGGGATACTTACAGGGGGACTTTCATTCGAAATACGCAGAGTTACAATGTAACATTATGTAAATTGCATCTTTTATGTAATTGTATTTTATTTTTCCGGGAACATACTACAGTGCCTTTAGAAAATGTTCAGACTCCTTACCATCTTCCTTATTTTGTTGTGTTGCAGCCTGAATTTAAAATGGATCTAATTCGATTTTGGGTCACTGGCCAACACACAATACCCCATAATGACATCACAATACCCCATAATGACATCACAATACCCCATAATGTCAAAGTGGAATTATGTTTTTTGATTTTTTCCCCCCCAAAAATATGAAAAGCTAAAATAGTTTTGAGTCAATAAGTATTCAAATGACTTTGTCCCACAATTTCTGTGTCAAAAACACAACACGTCTTTTTATAACAGACATACATACCCCTCCCATCTTCACAAGGACTTTGTCATATGACTTGCCAATTATAATTGTTAGATTGGTAAAAATATAAAAAGCAGACATTGTATATCCCTTTGAGTATGGTGTTGTTATGAATTACACTTTGGGTGGTGTATCAACACACCCAGTTACTACAAAGATGCATGCGTCCTACCTAACTCAGTTGCTGGAGAGTAAGGAAACCACTCAGGGATTTCACCATGTGGCCAATTGTGACTTTAAAACAGTAACAGAGTTTAATGGCTGTGACAGGAGAAAACTGAGGGTGGATCAACAACATTGCAGTTACTCCACAATACCAACATAAACGACGGAGTGAAAAGACGGAAGCCAATGCAGAATAAAAATATCCCAAAATGCACCCTGTTTGCAATATAGTACAACATTAAACTGCGAAGAATGTGGCAAAGAAATGTACTTTATTTACTGAATACAAAGCGTTATGTTTGGGCCAAATCCAACACAACACATCACTGAGTTACACTCTTCAGATTTTCAAGCATGGTGGTGGCTGCATCATGTTATGGGTGTGCTTGTCATCGGCAAAATCCTAGAGGACATCCTGGTTCTGTCTGCTTTCTAACGGACACTGGGAGACAAATTCACCTTTCAGCAGGACAATAACCTTAAACACAAGGCCAAATATACATTGGAGTTCACAGGAGGTTGGTGGCACCTTCATTGGGGAGGACGGGCTCGTGGTAATGACTGGAGCAGAATTAGTGGAATGGTTTCAAATACATGAAGGACATGGTCTCCGGGTGTTTGATGTCATTACATTTCCTCCGTTACGGCTATTATTGTCGGCCGTTCTCCCATCAGCAGCCTCCCGTGCTGAAGTTGCTGACCAAGAAAACATTGAATCTTCCTGAGTGGCCTAGTTACAGTTTTGACTTAAATCGGTTTGAAAATACATGGCAATATCTGTCTAGCAGTGGAAGCTGCTCCGAGGAGGAAAGGGATGGACCCTCCACCTCAGTGAATTTAATAAAAAATAGTGAAACACTAAAAAAAGGTATCCTTTTTAGATAAAACTCTGCTAAATATATTCACGTCACCAAATAATTGATTAAAACACACTATTTTGTAATGAAGGTCTACAGTAGCCTCAGTAGCACTCTGTAGGGTAGCACCATGATGTAGCCAGAGGGCAGCTAGCTTCTGTCCTCCTCTGGGTACATTGACTTCAATACAAAACATAGGAGTCTCATGGTTCTCACCCTCTTCCATAGACTTACACAGTAATTATGACACTTCCAGAGGACGTCCTTCAACCTATCAGAGCTCTTGCAGCATGAACTGAACATGTTGTCCACCCAATCAAAGGATCGACGAATCAAAGGATCAACAAATCTAGTATTGAATGCATAAGCTACAGCTAGCTATCACTGCAGTGTATAACATGTAGTGAGTAGTTTATTTAAAGGGAGAGAAAGCAATAGTTGAACAGTTTTTAGTGGTTTTTAATATGAAGGTTTGGCTTGGAAAGTTATTTTTTCGCCTGATGTGTTGTGCCCTGAAGTCCACAAGCGAAGGGAAAAGGTGAGAGGAGGAGAGCGTGTAGATGTG
>NW_024060598.1:7500-22914 GCF_016432855.1 Salvelinus namaycush | reverse complement strand
ATCATACTACACTGGAATTAAACATGTCATCATAATACTACACTGAATAAACAATGTCATCATCATACTAAACTGAGAAACATGTAATCAATCATACTACACTGAATAAACATGTCATCATCCATACTACATCTGAATTAACATGTCATCATCATAATAAACTGATTACAACAATGTCATCATCATACTACACCGAACAAACATGTCATCATCATACTACACTGAACAAACATGTCATCATCATACTACACTGAAAAAAACATGTCATCATCATACTACACTGAACAAACATGTCATCATCATACTACACTGAACAAACATGTCATCATCATACTACACTGAACAAACATGTCATCATCATACTACACTGACTAAACATGTCATCATCATACTACACTGAATAAACATGTCCTCATCCTACTAGACTACACTGAACAAACATGTCATCATCATACTACACTGAACAGAACAGTCATCATCATACTACACTGAACAAACATGTCATCATCATACTACACTGAATAAACATGTCATCATACTACACTGAACAAACATGTCATCATCATACTACACTGAACAAACATGTCATCATCATACTACACTGAATAAACATGTCATCATCATACTACACTGAATAAACATGTCATCATCATACTACACTGAATAAACATGTCATCATACTACACTGGATAAACATGTCATCATCATACTACACTGCATAAACATGTCATCATACTACACTGGATAAACATGTCATCATCATACTACACTGAACAAACATGTTCATCATCATACTACACTGACTAACATGTCATCATCATACTACACTGAACAAACATGTCATCATCATACTACACTGAATAAACATGTCATCATCATACTACACTGAACAAACATGTCATCATCATACTACACTGAATAAACATGTCATCATCATACTACACTGAACAAACATGTCATCATCATACTACACTGAATAAACATGTCATCATCATACTACACTGAATAAACATGTCATCATCATACTACCCTGAATAAACATGTCATCATCATACTACCCTGAATAAACATGTCATCATCATACTACCCTGAATAAACATGTCATGTCATCATCATACTACCCTGATAAACTGTCAAGCATCATAATGTACCTGAATAAACATGTCATCATCATACTACCCTGAATAAACATGTCATCATCATACTACCCTGAATAAACATGTCATCATCATACTACCCTGAATAAACATGGCATCATCATACTACCCTGAATAAACATGTCATCATCATACTACACTGAACAAACATGTCATCATCATACTACCCTGAATAAACATGTCATCATCATACTACACTGAACAAACATGTCATCATCATACTACACTGAATAAACATGTCATCATCATACTACACTGAATAAACATGTCATCATCATACTACACGGAACAAACATGTCATCATCATACTACACTGAACAAACATGTCATCATCATACTACACTGAACAAACATGTCATCATCATACTACACTGAATAAACATGTCATCATCATACTACACTGAATAAACATGTCATCATCATACTACACTGAAAAAACATGTCATCATCATACTACACTGAACAAACATGTCATCATCATACTACACTGAACAAACATGTCATCATCATACTACACTGAACAAACATGTCATCATCATACTACACTGAACAAACATGTCATCATGACTACACTGAACAACATTCATCTACTACACTGAACAAACATGTCATCATCATACTACACTGAACAAACATGTCATCATCATACTACACTGAAAAAAACATGTCATCATCATACTACACTGAACAAACATGTCATCATCATACTACACTGAATAAACATGTCATCATCATACTACACTGAACAAACATGTCATCATCATACTACACTGAACAAACATGTCATCATCATACTACACTGAACAAACATGTCATCATCATACTACACTGAACAAACATGTCATCATCATACTACACTGAATAAACATGTCATCATCATACTACACTGAACAAACATGTCATCATCATACTACACTGAACAAACATGTCATCATCATACTACACTGAATAAACATGTCATCATCATACTACACTGAATAAACATGTCATCATCATACTACACTGAATAAACATGTCATCATCATACTACACTGAATAACATGTCCATCATACTACACTGAATAAACATGTCATCATCATACTACACTGAATAAACATGTCATCATCATACTACACTGAATAAACATGTCATCATCATACTACACTGAATAAACATGTCATCATCATACTACACTGAATAAACATGTCATCATCATACTACACTGAATAAACATGTCATCATCATACTACACTGAATAAACATGTCATCATCATACTACACTGAATAAACATGTCATCATCATACTACACTGAATAAACATGTCATCATCATACTACACTGAATAAACATGTCATCATCATACTACACTGAATAAACATGTCATCATCATACTACACTGAATAAACATGTCATCATCATCATACTACACTGAATAAACATGTCATCATCATACTACACTGAATAAACATGTCATCATCATACTACACTGAATAAACATGTCATCATCATACTACACTGAATAAACATGTCATCATCATACTACTACACTGAACAAACATGTCATCATCATACTACTACACTGAACAAACATGTCATCATCATACTACACTGAACAAACATGTCATCATCATACTACACTGAACAAACATGTCATCATCATACTACACTGAATAAACATGTCATCATCATACTACACTGAATAAACATGTCATCATCATACTACACTGAATAAACATGTCATCATCATACTACACTGAACAAACATGTCATCATCATACTACACTGAATAAACATGTCATCATCATACTACACTGAATAAACATGTCATCATACTACACTGGATAAACATGTCATCATACTACACTGGATAAACATGTCATCATCATACTACACTGGATAAACATGTCATCATACTACACTGGATGAACATGTCATCATCATACTACACTGAACAAACATGTCATCATCATACTACACTGAATAAACATGTCATCATCATACTACACTGAACAAACATGTCATCATCATACTACACTGAATAAACATGTCATCATCATACTACACTGAACAAACATGTCATCATCATACTACCCTGAATAAACATGTCATCATCATACTACACTGAACAAACATGTCATCATCATACTACACTGAATAAACATGTCATCATCATACTACCCTGAATAAACATGTCATCATCATACTACCCTGAATAAACATGTCATCATCATACTGTACTGAATAAACATGTCATCATCATACTACCCTGAATAAACATGTCATCATCATACTACCCTGAATAAACATGTCATCATCATACTACCCTGAATAAACATGTCATCATCATACTACCCTGAATAAACATGTCATCATCATACTACACTGAACAAACATGTCATCATCATACTACCCTGAATAAACATGTCATCATCATACTACACTGAACAAACATGTCATCATCATACTACACTGAATAAACATGTCATCATCATACTACACTGAATAAACATGTCATCATCATACTACACTGAACAAACATGTCATCATCATACTACACTGAACAAACATGTCATCATCATACTACACTGAACAAACATGTCATCATCATACTACACTGAACAAACATGTCATCATCATACTACACTGAATAAACATGTCATCATCATACTACACTGAACAAACATGTCATCATCATACTACACTGAACAAACATGTCATCATCATACTACACTGAACAAACATGTCATCATCATACTACACTGAACAAACATGTTATCATCATACTACACTGAATAAACATGTCATCATCATACTACACTGAACAAACATGTCATCATCATACTACACTGAACAAACATGTCATCATCATACTACACTGAACAAACATGTCATCATCATACTACACTGAACAAACATGTCATCATCATACTACACTGAACAAACATGTCATCATCATACTACACTGAATAAACATGTCATCATCATACTACACTGAATAAACATGTCATCATCATACTACACTGAACAAACATGTCATCATCATACTACACTGAATAAACATGTCATCATCATACTACACTGAATAAACATGTCATCATCATACTACACTGAATAAACATGTCATCATCATACTACACTGAATAAACACGTCATCATCATACTACACTGAATAAACATGTCATCATCATACTACACTGAATAAACATGTCATCATCATACTACACTGAATAAACATGTCATCATCATACTACACTGAATAAACATGTCATCATCATACTACACTGAATAAACATGTCATCATCATACTACACTGAATAAACATGTCATCATCATACTACACTGAATAAACATGTCATCATCATACTACACTGAATAAACATGTCATCATCATACTACACTGAATAAACATGTCATCATCATACTACACTGAATAAACATGTCATCATCATACTACACTGAATAAACATGTCATCATCATACTACACTGAATAAACATGTCATCATCATACTACACTGAACTAAACATGTCATCATCATACTACACTGAATAAACATGTCATCATCATACTACACTGAATAAACATGTCATCATCATACTACACTGAACAAACATGTCATCATCATACTACACTGAACAAACATAAACATGTCATCATCATACTACACTGAACAAACATGTCATCATCATACTACACTGAACAAACATGTCATCATCATACTACACTGAATAAACATGTCATCATCATACTACACTGAATAAACATGTCATCATCATACTACACTGAATAAACATGTCATCATCATACTACACTGAATAAACATGTCATCATCATACTACACTGAACAAACATGTCATCATCATACTACACTGAATAAACATGTCATCATCATACTACACTGAATAAACATGTCATCATCATACTACACTGAATAAACATGTCATCATCATACTACACTGAACAAACATGTCATCATCATACTACACTGAATAAACATGTCATCATCATACTACACTGAATAAACATGTCATCATCATACTACACTGAATAAACATGTCATCATCATACTACACTGAATAAACATGTCATCATCATACTACACTGAACAAACATGTCATCATCATACTACACTGAATAAACATGTCATCATCATACTACACTGAATAAACATGTCATCATCATACTACACTGAATAAACATGTCATCATCATACTACACTGAATAAACATGTCATCATCATACTACACTGAATAAACATGTCATCATCATACTACACTGAACAAACATGTCATCATCATACTACACTGAATAAACATGTCATCATCATACTACACTGAATAAACATGTCATCATCATACTACACTGAACTAGAATATCAACACAACATGGGAAGTGTTGGTCCCATGTTTCATGAGCTGAAATTTAAGATCCCAGAAATGTTCCTGAAGCACAAAAATGCTTATTTCTCTAAAATGTTGTGCACAAATATGTTTACATCCCTTTTACTGAGCATTTCTCCTTCGCCAAGATAATCCATCCACAGCATGATCATTACGCAGGTGCAGCTTGTGCTGGGGACAATAAAAGTCCACTCTAAAATGTGCAGTTTTGTCACAAAACACAATGGCACAAACATCTAACATTTTGAGGGAGAGTGAAATTGTCATGCTGACTGCAGGAATGTCCACGTGTATGGCGTTGTGTGGGCGAACAGTTTGCTGATGTCAATGTTGTGAACAAAGTGCCCCATGGTGGTGTTGGGGTTATGGTATATGCAGGCATAACCTACGGACAATGAACACAATTGGCATTGGCAATGGCAATTTAAATGCACACAGATACCGTGACGAGTACCTGAGGCTCGTGCCGTTCATCCACCATCACCTCATGTTTCTGCATGATAATGCACGGCCCCATGTCGCAAGGATCTGTACACACTTCCTGGAAGTTAAAAATGTCCCAGTTCTTCCATGACCTGCATACTCACCAGACATGTCACCTATTGAGCGTGTTTGGGATGCTCTGGATCGACGTGTACGACAGCGTGTTCCAGTTCCCGCCAATATCCAGCAACTTGACACAGCCGTTGAAGAGGAGTGGGACAACATTCCACAGGCCACAATCAACAGCCTGATCAACACTGTATGAGGTAAATAGTTCTCACACCAGATACTGACGGGTTTTCTGATCGACCTTTTCTTAAAAAGGTATCTGTGACCAACAGATGCATATCAGTATCCCCAGTCATGTGACATCCATGTAATAGGCCATCATTTGTTTATTTAAACTGACTGATTTCCTCATATGAACTGATATGAACTCAGTGAACATTTTGAAACTGTTGCGTTTATATCTTTGTTCAGAATACATAAACATGTGCTGGATCACACAGAGACACACGGTACACACACGGTACACACACACAGAGACACACGGTAAAGCCTAGAGCATGAAGAGATGCTCCCACCAAGGAACTAAAGGATAATCCCATCGCTATAAGCTACTGCTAAGTATACAGAACCTCCCACACAAGCATATACCGGCAGGTGTGTGTGTGTGTGTGTGTGTGTGTGTGTATGGGTGTGTATGGGTGGGTGTGTGTGTGTGTGTGTGTGTGTGTGTGTGTGTGTGCGTGTGTGCGTGTGTGTGGTGTGTGTGTGTGTGTGTGTGTGTGTGTGTGTGTGTGTGTGTGTGTGTGTCTGTGTGGGTGTGTGTGTGTGTGTGTGTGTGTGTGTGTGTGTGTGTGTGTGTGTGTGTGTGTGTGTGTGTGTGTGTGTGTCTGTGTGGGTGTGTGTGGACTGTAACCTCTTGTATCTTTGTGGTAGAACTCGTTCTCCTGTCCCATTGGTGTATATTTAACAGAGTGTTTTAAAGGTTAACAGACTGCATGTTGACTGTGATACTATGTTACGTCTCCTGAGTCAGTTATAGACACACTCACACACACACACACACACACACACACACACACACACACACACACACACACACACACACACACACACACACACACACACACACACACACTCACACTCACACAGACACACGCACACACACACACACGCACACATAAACACACACGCACACACACACACGTACACATAAACACACACACACATAAACACACACACACATAAACACACATGCACATAAACACACACGCACACACACACACACGCACACACACACACACGCACACACACACACGCACACACAAACACAAACACACACCCACTTCTATCAGACCCTGTGGATGCCTTCGGTGACCTCTATCATATTGGCCTGATTAAATTATTTTAGAGTTTAATCACGGACATATTTAATTCAGATTCTGTCTGCTTTGAGTCAAAGGAGTTGCAGGGGTCAAAGTATTACCATATTCATTAGCTGTGTGTACTGGGTGGTACTGTATTACAGAGGCTGCGTTTTCTCCACTGGAATATAATGAAGAGGCAGTGGAATATTGAAGACCTAATCTTTTGTGGTAAACAGCTGATGATTGGGGCTGGAAGAATGTAACCACACAAATGTGTAGACGGAGCTATGAATACAAGGCTTGACCATGCATCAGGTCAAAATTATATTTAAACGTTCAAAAATTAATAAACTAATCCCAGATTTCCCATTAAATAATACTTCTG
The DNA here is from genome assembly GCF_016432855.1 of Salvelinus namaycush. Lineage (NCBI taxonomy): Eukaryota > Metazoa > Chordata > Actinopteri > Salmoniformes > Salmonidae > Salvelinus > Salvelinus namaycush. Next base: position 15,137 of record NW_024060598.1, on the reverse strand, counting down.
TAACTTTTTTCTGCGTTATAACTTACCATGCAGTGAGAACATACATATTTAGTATGTGATTGTGAACCCTTTGTGTTTGAACCCATGATGTCATGCTCTTACCCACAAATCCACGCAGGAGCTGACCTTGTGTTAAGTTATTTCTGTCATCCCTCCTACTCACACTCTTCCCTCAGCACATGATCAGCACAAGCCAACAAGTTAGTACAAGTCAGAAGGTCTTTGACCTGAACCACCCCTTCCATTTGGACTAGACCTTCCTAAGAAACACCAGCTGTCTGCAGATACATATGAATGGACATTTCCAGCTGGAAGAATGGGATATTTGATGCTTATGAAAGCCTGGTTAGAAATACAAAAACAAAAACACCGGAGAGATAGAGTGTGTGTGTGTGTGTGTGTGTGTGTGTGTGTGTGTGTGTGTGTGTGTGTGTGTGTGTGTGTGTGTGTGTGTGTGTGTGTGTGTGTGTGTGTGTGTGTGTGTGTGTGTGTGTGTGTGTGTGTGAGATTGCAACACAACAGTAGAAAGATCTCTGTCATGAATAATTGAAAGCATGGTGGAATACCTTTTTGAATAGAAGCAGGGATCTTTTGGGAATGCTTCAAAGCTGCTTCAATAGCTGCTTCAATAGCTGCTTTATCCCTTCTGCTGTCTAAAACCTTGGTCTGGTGCTGAGAGAGGGAGAGGGAGAGAGGGAGAGAGGGAGAGAGGGAGAGAGAGAGAGAGAGAGAGAGAGAGAGAGAGAGAGAGAGAGAGGGAGATACAGACAGAGAGAGAGGGAGAGAGGGAGAGAGGGAGAGAGGGAGAGAGAGAGAGCTAGAAGGGTATATTTGAGAGTGTATGGAGACAGTTACGTTCTGACCCTCTCTCTCTCTGTCCTGGTGATAAGCTCTATCAGCAACACTTACCACAGAGTGTCGTGTACAGGGTCAGTTCCAGTAACATATTTACAGGGATACTAGAATGATATGTAAACATTAGATACTTTGTCCATGTCGTGAATGTGGACACCTGCTCGTCAAACATCTCATTCCAAAATCATGGGCATTAACATGGAGTTGGTCCATATTAAACCTAGCGTCAGATCAGTCTTAATTAAACCTAGCGTCAGATCAGTCTCAGTTAAACCTGGCTCCATATCAGACTGTAACTAAACCTGACTCCAGATCAGACTGGAACTAAACCTGGCTCCAGATCAGACTGTAACTAAACCTGGCTCCATATCAGACTGTAACTAAACCTGGCTCCATATCAGACTGGAACTAAACCTGGCTCCATATCAGACTGTAAATAAACCTGGCTCCAAATCAGACTGGAACTAAACCTGGCTCCAGATCAGTCTGTAACTAAACCTGGCTCCATATCAGACTGTATTTTATCCTGACTCCAGATCAGACTGTAACTAAACCTGAATCCATATCAGACTGTAACTAAACCTGGCTCCAGATCAGACTGTAACTAAACCTGACTCCATATCAGACTGTAACTAAACCTGACTCCAGATCAGACTGGAACTAAACCTGACTCCAGATCAGACTGTAACTAAACCTGAATCCATATCAGACTGTAACTAAACCTGGCTCCAGATCAGACTGAAACTAAACCTGACTCCATATCAGACTGTAACTAAACCTGACTCCATATCAGACAGTAACTAAACCTGACTCCATATCAGACAGTAACTAAACCTGACTCCATATCAGACAGTAACTAAACCTGACTCCACATCAGTGTTAACTAAACCAAGCACCAGATCAGACAGTAACTACAACTGGTTCCAGATCAGACTGGAACTAAACCTGACTCCATATCAGACTGTAACTAAACCTGACTCCAGATCAGACTGTAACTTAACCTGACTCCAGATCAGACTGGAACTAAACCTGGCTCCAGATCAGACTGGAACTAAACCTGGCTCCATATCAGACTGGAACTAAACCTGACTCCAGATCAGACTGGAACTAAACCTGACTCCAGATCAGACTGGAACTAAACCTGACTCCAGATCAGTATTAACTGAAACCATTCTGTTTCCTTTGTACTGTTGCTAGGTAATGTTTTTTTTAGGGATGTGTTGAAGGACAGATTCAAGGCTGGATATGAGTACATATTTAACCAAATATTCTGTATAGAGGGTTTTAAAGTCAGTGTGGTTCAACAACTCAAGGTCTTGAAGAAACACAAAGACGCACACACACACACACACACGCACACGCACACGCACACGCACACGCACACGCACAGGCACAGGCACAGGCACAGGCACAGGCACAGGCACAGGCACAGGCACAGGCACAGGCACAGGCACAGACACATACACTACATAATCAAAAGTAGATGGACACTTCCTCGTCAAACATCTCATTCCAAAATCATGGGCATTAATATGGAGTTGGTTCCCCCATTGCTGCTATAACAGCCTCTACTCTTCTGGGAAGGCTTTCCACTAGATGTTGGAACATTGCTGCAAGGACTTGCTTCCATTCAGCCACAAAGAGCATTAGTGAGGTCGGGCACTGACGTTGGATGTTTAGGCATGGCTTGCATTCGCCATTCCAAGTCATCCCAAAGGTGTTCGATGGGGTTGAGGTCAGGGCTTCTGTGCAGGCCAGTCAAGTTCTTCCACACCGATCTTGAAATTTTTTTTGTATGGACCTGGCTTTGTGCACGGGGGCATTGTGATGCTGAAACAGGTAAGGGCCTTCCCCAAACTGTTGTCACAAAGTAGGAATAACAGTATTGTCTAGAATGTCATTGTATGCTGTAACTTTAAGATTTCCCTTCACTGGAACTAAGGAGCCCAAACCATGAAAACATCCTCAGACCATTATTCCTCCTCCACCAAACTTTACAGTTGGCACTACGGATTCACTCCAGAGAACGCGTTTCCACTGCTCCATATTCCAAAGGTGGCAAGCTGTACACCACTCCAGCCGACGCTTGGCATTAGGCATGGTGATCTTAGGCTTGTGTGCGGCTAGTCGGCCATGGAAACCCATTTCACAAAGCTCCCGACAAACGGTTATTGTGCGGATTTTGCTTCCAGCGGCAGTTTGGATCTCAGTAGTGAGTGTTGCAACCGAGGACTTGTCTGGAAAGGTGGCATCCTATGACGGTGCCACGTTGAAAGTCACTGAGCTCTTCAGTAAGGCCATTCTACTGCCAATGTTTGTCTGTGAAGATTGCATGGCTGCGTGCTCAATTGTATACACCAGTCAGCAACAGGTGTGGCTGAAATAGCCGAATCCACTCATTTGAAAGGGGGTCCACATACTTTTGGCCATGTAGAGTATGTATAGGGTGAAGGTGACTTGGACATATGATAAACAGAGTAGCAGCAGCGTAAATGATGACAGCATGTGAGTGAGTATGCGTGTGTGTTGTCAGTATAAATATATATTTATGTGCATATTATCAAATGATGGAGTGAGTGTGTGAATGTGTAAGTGTGTGAGTGTGCATAGAGACAGTGTGTGTGAGGGGCCCTGTGAGTGTGCATATAAACAGTGTGTGTGAGGGGCCCTGTAAGTGTGCATATAAACAGTGCATGTGAGGGGCCCTGTGAGTGTGCATATAAACAGTGCGTGTGAGGGGCCCTGTAAGTGTGCATATAAACAGTGTGTGTGAGGGGCCCTGTGAGTGTGCATAGAGACAGTGTGTGTGAGGGGCCCTCTAAGTGTGCATAGAGACAGTGTGTGTGAGGGGCCCTGTAAGTGTGCATATAAACAGTGCGTGTGAGGGGCCCTGTAAGTGTGCATATAAACAGTGTGTGTGAGGGGCCCTGTGAGTGTGCATATAAACAGTGCGTGTGAGGGGCCCTGTAAGTGTGCATATAAACAGTGTGTGTGAGGGGCCCTGTGAGTGTGCATAGAGACAGTGTGTGTGAGGGGCCCTGTAAGTGTGCATAGAGACAGTGTGTGTGAGGGGCCCTGTAAGTGTGCATATAAACAGTGCGTGTGAGGGGCCCTGTTAGTGTGCATATAAACAGTGCGTGTGAGGGGCCCTGTAAGTGTGCATATAAACAGTGCGTGTGAGGGGCCCTGTAAGTGTGCATATAAACAGTGCGTGTGAGGGGCCCTGTGAGTGTGCATATAAACAGTGTGTGTGAGGGGCCCTGTAAGTGTGCATATAGACAGTGTGTGTGAGGGGCCCTGTGAGTGTGCATATAGACAGTGTGTGTGAGGGGCCCTGTGAGTGTGCATAGAGACAGTGTGTGTGAGGGGCCCTGTGAGTGGGCATAGAGACAGTGTGTGTGAGGGGCCCTGTGAGTGTGCATAGAGACAGTGTGTGTGAGGGGCCCTGTGAGTGTGCATAGAGACAGTGTGTGTGAGGGGCCCTGTGAGTGTGCATATAGACAGTGTGTGTGAGGGGCCCTGTGAGTGTGCATATAGACAGTGTGTGTGAGGGGCCCTGTGAGTGTGCATATAGACAGTGTGTGTGAGGGGCCCTGTGAGTGTGCATATAGACAGTGTGTGTGAGGGGCCCTGTGAGTGTGCATATAGACAGTGTGTGTGAGGGGCCCTGTGAGTGTGCATAGAGACAGTGTGTGTGAGGGGCCCTGTGAGTGTGTATAGAGACAGTGTGTGTGAGGGGCCCTGTGAGTGTGCATAGAGACAGTGTGTGTGAGGGGCCCTGTGAGTGTGCATAGATACAGAGTGTGTGAGGGGCCCTGTGAGTGTGTATAGAGACAGTATGTGTGAGGGGCCCTGTGAGTGTGCATATAAACAGAGCATAAATAAGAATAAAATACAAGGGTCAATCCAGATAGTCTGTGTGGCCATTTTGTCAGCTATTTAATGAGCTATTAGTCGTATTGCTTGGGGATAGAAACTGTTAAGGAGCCTGTTGGTGTCAGACTTGATTCACCGGTACTGCTTGCCATACGGACGCAGAGAGAACAGTCTATGGCTTGGGTGGTTGGAGTCATTAATGATTTTCCGGGCCTTCCTTTCCGGGCCTGATGTGGAGGTCCTGGATGGCAGGCAGCTCGGCCCCAGTGATGTACTGGGCTGTCCGCACCACCCTCTGTAGTGCCATGCGATTCAAGGCGGTGCTATTACCATACCAAGCAGTGATGCAGCCAGTCAAGATGCTCACAGTGGAACAGCTGTGGAGCGTTGAGAGGATGTTTTCAGGATGTCTCTCATGTTCAGTCAGTCTGTTGTTTTGTAAACAATAACAACAACTTGGCTATTATAATTAATTAAAAGGACGAGACCAAATCGTTTTTTACAAATGTTTCTGTTCTGTAACCTATTTAAATAATTTCAATTTCCTTACAAGTCCCTTTTGACATCACACCGAACAACAAGTCTGTCTTCCACCACTCTAGTTGTACAGTCTGCTTCCCAAGGAGCAACCTTCTCCCTACACGGGCCTATCAGCCCTGGGTAAACGTACCTTCTCCCTACACGGGCCTATCAGCTCTGGGTAAACGTACCTTCTCCCTACACGGGCCTATCAGCCCTGGGTAAACGTACCTTCTCCCTACACGGGCCTACCAGCCCTGGGTAAACGTACCTTCTCCCTACACGGGCCTACCAGCCCTGGGTAAACATACCTTCTCCCTACATGGGCCTACCAGCCCTGGGTAAACGTACCTTCTCCCTACACGGGCCTACCAGCCCTGGGTAAACGAACCTTCTCCCTACACGGGCCTATCAGCCCTGGGTAAACGTACCTTCTCCCTACACGGGCCTACCAGCCCTGGGTAAACGTACCTTCTCCCTACACGGGCCTACCAGCCCTGGGTAAACGAACCTTCTCCCTACACGGGCCTACCAGCCCTGGGTAAACGAACCTTCTCCCTACACGGGCCTACCAGCCCTGGGTAAACGTACCTTCTCCCTACACGGGCCTACCAGCCCTGGGTAAACGAACCTTCTCCCTACACGGGCCTATCAGCCCTGGGTAAACGAACCTTCTCCCTACACGGGCCTACCAGCTCTGGGTAAACGAACCGCATTATAAAAAAAGTAGGGAACCATTTGTGATGCGTACAGTTTGATCATCTCGATTTGCCATCTCTTTTCTGTCTTCCATTGAAGATGAGAATTTCTATAGATGTTCGTATTTGTATCCATTTTTTCCATTCATGTTCAGCGAGCCTCACAGAAGAAATAGGAAGTTGAAGGTACACACACACACACACCCACTCACACACACACACACTCACACACTCACACACTCACACACTCACACACTCACACACTCACACACTCACACACACACACACACACACACACACACACACACACACACACACACACACACACACACACACACACACACACACACACACACACACACAGACAATACGTGACGGTTTGATGGTTGTTCCATATTTCATCATCAAAGACAGCCTCTCACCTGTCTCTGTCTTTCAGGCCAATACATTATGGAACAGCGTTAGGGTCTCTGCCCGTCAAAAAACATACACGTCAAATAACACTAACAACAGATTTTTGTCAAATTAACAATTTTTTGTCTTTTGTTGAATTTATACATTTATATATTTAGAACCTTCTAACCTCGTATGATCTATTAAACTAAGGCATAATTCCACTATTTGTATTAATTTGCATCAGTTTCAATGAGAGACTTTTTTTATGAAGGCAAACCGCAAATTCCACTATAGTGGCTAATCCTTATTGTGGCTAGCTTCACATAGGTGGGTCCGACCACCATTAATCATGTAACGGCTGTCGTCGGTGGAAGAAGGTGAGGACCAAAGCGCAGCGTGGTTAGTGTTCATCTTATTTAATAATAATCCAAAACTGAACACTTCAAATTACAAAACAACAAAGTGAAAACCGAAACAGTTCTGTCTGGTGCAGACACACATAGACTGAAAACAACCACCCACCAAATCCCAACAGAAAACAGGCTACCTAAATATGGTTCCCAATCAGGGACAACGATTGACACCTAGCTAGCTAACTATAGCTATTGAAACAGATGATGACACCAAGCTAGCTGACTATAGCTATTGAAACAGATGATGACACCTAGCTAGCTAACTATAGCTATTGAAACAGATGATGACGCCTAGCTAGCTAACTATAGCTATTGAAACAGATGATGACGCCTAGCTAGCTAACTATAGCTATTGAAACAGATGATGACGCCTAGCTAGCTAACTATAGCTATTGAAACAGATGATGACGCCTAGCTAGCTAACTATAGCTATTGAAACAGATGATGACGCCTAGCTAGCTAACTATAGCTATTGAAACAGATGATGACGCCTAGCTAGCTAACTATAGCTATTGAAACAGATGATGACACCTAGCTAGCTAACTATAGCTATTGAAACAGATGATGACACCTAGCTAGCTAACTATAGCTATTGAAACAGATGATGACGCCTAGCTAGCTAACTATAGCTATTGAAACAGATGATGACACCTAGCTAGCTAACTATAGCTATTGAAACAGATGATGACGCCTAGCTAGCTAACTATAGCTATTGAAACAGATGATGACGCCTAGCTAGCTAACTATAGCTATTGAAACAGATGATGACACCTAGCTAGCTAACTATAGCTATTGAAACAGATGATGACGCCTAGCTAGCTAACTATAGCTATTGAAACAGATGATGACGCCTAGCTAGCTAACTATAGCTATTGAAACA
>NW_024060598.1:0-2500 GCF_016432855.1 Salvelinus namaycush | reverse complement strand
GGTGCCACCAACCTCCTGTGGGATAGAGACGGGGGAAGAGTGAGAGAAGAAAGGAAGTGAAGTCTGTGAAAAGATCATTTCCTGCCTGTAAAAGTACAAATATACACTGCTCAAAAAAATAAAGGGAACACTTAAACAACACAATGTAACTCCAAGTCAATCACACTTCTGTGAAATCAAACTGTCCACTTAGGAAGCAACACTGATTGACAATAAATTTCACATGCTGTTGTGGAAATGGAATAGACAAAAGGTGGAAATTATAGGCAATTAGCAAGACACCCCCAAAAAAGGAGGAGGTGCACTGCCAGAGGTGCACTGCCAGAGCCCTGCAAAATGACCTCCAGCAGGCCACAAATGTGCATGTGTCAGCATATGGTCTCACAAGGGGTCTGAGGATCTCATCTCGGTACCTAATGGCAGTCAGGCTACCTCTGGCGAGCACATGGAGGGCTGTGCGGCCCCACAAAGAAATGCCACCCCACACCATGACTGACCCACCGACAAACCGGTCATGCTGGAGGATGTTGCAGGCTGCAGAACGTTCTCCACGGCGTCTCCAGACTCTGTCACGTCTGTCACGTGCTCATGTGCTCAGTGTGAACCTGCTTTCATCTGTGAAGAGCACAAGGCGCCAGTGGTGAATTTGCCAATCTTGGTGTTCTCTGGCAAATGCCAAACGTCCTGCACGGTGTTGGCCTGTAAGCACAACCCCCACCTGTGGACGTCGGGCCCTCATACCACCCTCATGGAGTCTGTTTCTGACCGTTTGAGCAGACACATGCACATTTGTGGCCTGCTGGAGGTCATTTTGCAGGGCTCTGGCAGTGTACCTCCTTTCACAAAGGCGGAGGTAGCGGTCCTGCTACTGGGTTGTTGCCCTCCTACGGCCTCCTCCACGTCTCCTGATGTACTGGCCTGTCTCCTGGTAGCGCCTCCATGCTCTGGACACTACGCTGACAGACACAGCAAACCTTTTTGCCACAGCTCGCATTGATGTGCCATCCTGGATGAACTGCACTACCTGAGCCACTTGTGTGGGTTGTAGACTCCGTCTCATGCTACCACTAGAGTGAAAGCACCGCCAGCATTCAAAAGTGACCAAAACAAAAGCCAGGAAGCATAGGAACTGAGAAGTGGTCTGTGGTCACCACCTGCAGAACCATTCCTTTATTGGGGGTGTCTTGCTAATTGCCTATAATTTCCACCTTTTGTCTATTCCATTTGCACAACAGCATGTGAAATTTATTGTCAATCAGTGTTGCTTCCTAAGTGGACAGTTTGATTTCACAGAAGTGTGATTGACTTGGAGTTACATTGTGTTGTTTAAGTGTTCCCTTTATTTTTTTGAGCAGTGTATATATATATATATATATATATATCTTTTCCTTGTTTGAATATTTAGAGAATTAGTTTACTTTACTTTACTTTGAGAAAATGGCCCGTTTCCAAAAATAGCTCTGTAAGCATCTCATCAAGAGAAGAACATTCTGAACCTTATGTTCATACTTCCTGGTCAGAGAAGGGCGACGGCATAGAGAAATATAGAGGCCTCTATTGGTCAAAAGGCAGTTTTAGCATCGGCAGCGCCATTGAGGGCTTCCACCATTTGAAAGTAGTCAAAGTAGTCAACTGGGTGGGAAAGCCAATGGGTGGTGGCCTCTGTGACACTGCCCATGATGTCACAGACACTACAATGGCTTGGCTATAAATATGAGTCCTCTATATATCTCTATGGGAGTGAGAGAAGGAGTTGCTGGGATTCTTTCCAACCAGGAAGTCAAATGACCTCTCCATTACTACTCCCACGTCAACGAATGCACGCACACACATGCATGCCACCACACACACACACACACACACACACACACACACACACACACACACACACACACACACACACACACACACACACACACACACACACACACACACACACACACACACACACACAAACCGTGTCTTGTCCTTGCTCATGTCTAGGGACATCTATGTTTTGAGTTTTTGTTAAATCAGGCACCTCTAGTTTATGAATGGGTGCAGTTCTATTGGGCTCTATTGGGTTTTAGTGGGATTTATTGCTGGCGTGGATCACAGCAGGGAGACAAGAGTACGTCAGTATGACTCAGGCATTCTTGCCTTGCTCCAATGCATAACAATAACCCTCCACCCCAACCAGACTCAATAACCCTCCACCCCAACCAGACTCAATAACCCTCCACCTCAACCAGACTCAATAACGCTCCACCTCAACCAGACTCAATAACCCTCCACCTCAACCAGACTCAATAACCCTCCACCTCAACCAGACTCAATAACGCTCCACCTCCCTCCACCTCAACCAGACTCAATAACCCTCCACCCCAACCAGACTCAATAACCCTCCACCCCAACCAGACTCAATAATGCTCCACCTCCCTCCACCTCAACCAGACTCAATAACCCTCCACCTCAACCAGACTCAATAACCCTCCACCTCAACCAGACTCAATAACGCTCC